>NW_006798027.1:1196315-1217369 GCF_000442215.2 Lipotes vexillifer
TCCCTACAGGTCTCTGAGAGACACCCCCCACCCCCAACAACATACCCTCGTTTAACTCCTGCTCGGTTTTAATCTGATTCTAGATGGATTACTCTCTCTAAGAAAGTATAAACAGGGGATGTCACAGAAGTGAAAAAATGTTCTTCAGTTTGAGAGAAAGGGAACCTCCAATTCTCTTAACACTCTTAGATATTGCCTCCCTCCAAAATAGATTTGCAACAAGAAACCTAAGAAATACAGCACACTGACTGGTTTGTTTTTCAGTCATTACCTCTCTGAAACTCGCTTAGACCATCAGGCGGCATAGCAGGCTGAGGTGAACAAAGACTAAAGAAGAGGAAAAGCACAGTTTCAGAGGAAATCAAGATGCAGGAGGTATTAAGCATTCTGGATTCAGCAGAAAATTGAATCAGTGAAAACAAATTTCAGAAATTTAGTAACAGGGGAAAAGGACAGGGAAATAAAATCGATGAGAAGGAGATTGTAGCTATGTTATACACATCTCAGAGAGCTAACCTGTGTACTCACAAATGACAGAGAGATCAGGTGGAAGAGAAGAAGAAATTAAATATATGCTATAAGACATGTTTGATTCACTAAAAGCTTTTGTGAAAAAAATCCAAAAATATCACTAATATCTATGTTGATTGTATTGCATTCTGGTTTCAAAAAAAAAAGTGGGAAGCAGCATCTTAGAATTTAGGAAATGCAGATATAGAAAAAATGAAGATATGGAGATGAATATAGCCCATGTTCTCTGAGTCGAAGTAATCCAAATAAACATTAAGAAAAGATGTTTTAAGCCAAAAAAACTATAAACACTTAGAAATTAAAAAATATTCTCCTAAAGCAATGATTTATCAAAGAGGAAATGAGAAGTGTAATTACACACTTTGTAGGAAATAACAAAAAAGAGAATACTATCTCAAAAATCATAATTAACTATAATCTATATTGAGAAGTAAACATATAGCCTCAAATACTTTCAGTAAATGTAAACATGTAATATAGTCAGCAAGTGGTATTAGAACAATTGGTTAACTCTTTAGAGGAAGTTGAAAGTCCTTTCCATATGCCAAAATAAATTCGATATGGACTGGAGAGTTAAATAAAAATTAAACCATAAAAATATAATAAGACTGTAAAAATAAATGTTTCTCAAATTTGTGATGGAGAGACTCACAATGAATGGAAAATGAAGTGTATTGATGACTTTGACTACTTAGAAGGCTTAAAATGTATATTTATTGAAAATCATTCAAATGAAAAGTTAAAGGAAAATATATAATACAAATTATGTTAAAATGCTTACTGTATAAAATACTTTGTAAGAAAAATTAAGGAAACTAGATGGTAAAGGAAAATAATTTATTCTTCTAAAAGGAAAGCAGAAGATCCGTTAAGTCATGTGGAAAGATTCAACTTCTCTTATAATCAGTAAAATGTAAATCCAAGCAATGACCAAATAGCATCACCCCCCAACTTTACTTAAAAAAAGAAAAAGTATGAAAACCCAGTGCTGGTGATTGTGATGGGAAAGATTAGGCTTATGTGATGCTATTGAATAATATAATAAGTGCAATGCTTTGGTAAGCAGTTTTGCAACCTTTATTAGGAACCTCAAAAATATGTTCACTTTTAGACCCAGCTAATGTCTTTTCTGAGAATTACTCGAGGGAATATTTTAAGTTTAAAAAAAGGTTTATGCAAAAGTACATTGATCTCATCATTGTTTATAATATGTGAAAACCAGGACCAATCGAAATATTGAACCATAAGGAAATGGTCGAGTAAATTATGGGATTTCTAAGTTGGAATATTACAAAATTTTTATTACATATACACTTTCAAACTAACATGGGACACATTAATATTATATCCATAAGTTGAAAGAGTAGGTCACAAAATCATACAAGTCTCCAATTTTGTTCATATGTGGACAGAAAGAAGAACATCAAGAAATACCCCAATACCATTGTAAAGCAATTATACTCCAATAAAGATGTTTAAAAAAAAAAGAAAGAAAGAAATACCCCAAGCTTTTAACAGTGGTTATCTTTGGATTTTAGAATTATGGATGTTTCAAATTTTCTTTTAAATATATTTTCCTGGTTTTCTGCAAATAACAGTATAATACTTTGATCGTTAAAACATGATAGATATTCTTTTTTTTTTCTTTTTTTTTTTTTTTTGTGGTACGCGGGCCTCTCACCCTTGTGGCCTCTCCCGTTGCGGAGCCCAGGCTCCGGACGCGCAGGCTCAGCGGCCATGGCTCACGGGCGCAGCCGCTCCGCGGCATGTGGGATCCTCCCGGACCGGGACACGAACCCACGTCCCCTGCATCGGCAGGCGGACCCTCAACCACTGCGCCACCAGGGAAGCCCCAATATTCTTTTTAAATAGTGATGAAGGACCACTCAGGGGGAGTGGCTACCAATACTGGGATACTTTAAAGGTTGGGGGCAATTTTAATAAATGGAAAGGATTGGGGAATGGATGTCCAAGACTCACACTTATTTAATAAGCGACCACCTTCTTCTATGTCTGGTGGGTCATTGCTCTTCTTGTTTTTCTTTGAAGAACTTCACTAATGAGATAGAAGCCCTCACCTTTACTTTTGTCTTCTACGGAGAAACTTTATTTTCCTGTGGAAGCCTTTTTCTTTTTTCACTTTTCAGAGCAGAGAAGTCTGCAGGATTCAGCCTTGGGGGATGCATATGTTTAGGTGTTCAGTTTCACCTACACAAACACACACACATTGATTCCCCTCCCTCTACATTTGGGTGAAATGCATACTGTAATGTGAACATGAATACCTGTCTATCAATACAAACACTAATCAATAAAGTGTTAGTTTGAAACAGTAGTTTGCATTACTCATTAAAGTTGCTCATGTTAAATCATTTCATAGAATAATTTTGTGATTAAAAAGGTATAAAAAATTGAGGTTGGACATGTTTGACAAAGGAAGAGAACCCCCTAGAAATGTTCCCTTGCAGTTAACACTCAAAGCCTGGGAACTTGCACGCTGGTTTGAGAAAGATTTCCTTGAAAGGAAAACCCAATCACTTTGGGCGATCCATCGATTTGATCAGAATCATCAACGTAAATACAAAAGGGAACAGGGACATCATTTGGCTATAATGTGTCCCTACCCTCAGATGAGCCTCAACATGCTTAGATTAATTTTTTAGATTATGTCTGCAGTGGAAACTCAGCATAGAAAATTCAAAAATACTGGACCTCTATGGATCTCAGTTTGAAAAAGACCACCCAGGTCTGTGGTTTTTGCATTAATTTCAGAGGGACAGAATTGTCACAGAGCAGGTAACCTAGTGGTGTGGTATCTGACCTGTAGGTCCTAATTTTTTTTTCTTTAAGAGATGGATAACATCTAAAAACTGACATTAAAAATCTGATGTTTAAAAATGACATGGTGGGGGATGGTAGTGGTGGGATGAATTGGGAGATTGGGATTGACATGTATACACTAATATGTATAAAATAGATAACTAATAAGAACCTGCTGTATAAAAATTAAATAAGTTAAGTTAAAAAAAAATAAAGATACAGGAACAGATGAGGGTAGCGTAGGGGATAGGAACCCAGGCCTGAGGCCTGAGGAATGCCACGGATGGAGGTTAGGTAGAGAAGAAAGAGCCAGGAATGCAAGGAGTGTGAAGAGGGAAGGACACTGCAGGAAGATGACCACAACGTTCCCATTATCTTGTTATCCTAAAGTTTCCCATGGTTTTGCCTCCATTCCGTAAGTTTGTAAGATTTTATTTCCTCATTTTTCTCCAGTGCCATTGCAAAAGAGGAAGTTTTCTTCTTGTTTTACGGGGAAGAAACTCTTTGGTTTATCTCAGTTTTATATTTCTGTTTACTTTTCTGTTAAAATAAAATGAAATTCTGGTATGTGTTGCAATATGGTTGAATGTTGAAAACATTTTGCTGAAATAATCCAGACATAAAAGGATAAATATTGTATAATTCCATTTATATGAGATACCTAGAACAGGCAAATTCATAGAGACAGAAAGTAGAATAGAAGTTTCCAGGGGCTGGGCAGAGAGAGGAATGGGGAGTTGTTGTTTAATGCTACAGAGCTTCTGTTTGGATGATGAAAAAGTTCTGGAAATGGATAGAGGTAATGATTGCACAACAT
The DNA here is from genome assembly GCF_000442215.2 of Lipotes vexillifer. NCBI lineage: Eukaryota > Metazoa > Chordata > Mammalia > Artiodactyla > Lipotidae > Lipotes > Lipotes vexillifer. The sequence continues at coordinate 1,200,484 of NW_006798027.1, forward strand.
TGTGAATGTACCTAATGCCACAAAACTGTACACTTTAAAATGGTTAAAATAGTAAATTTTGTTTTATATATATATATATATATATATATATATACTGTAAATATATAACATATTGTATATTATATATATGCAATAAAAATATAAATAAAAATTTTAAGTAAAATACATACAGTAAGAGGAAAATTAAAAAAAATAAAAATGGCATGGAACATTTTAGAATGTGTGGGTCACTTGCAGGTACTGATTACCCAGAGAAGGTGCTAGTGATAAGGCCAGGAGAACTGGCCACCTAGGAAGTTCCAAACCAATGCATTGTCCAAGTGGGAACTCCAGGAATAAAGCCTGCAGAGTTGAATCTGAAATGCTATCCAAAGCCTGGAATGGTGAACTAAGGACTGAGGCTGGAGCATCCTCCTCAGAATGGTGCCTAGGTCACTCTGTATGGCAAAGGGGAAAGAAGGGAGAAGGGGGTCAGAAGCTGGGATGGAGATTGGGGCTTGAAAAACCATAGCTCAGTTTCACAACCAGCCTTGAGGGCTCAAAAGCTTAGTGGTTGGGAGCAGTTAGAATCACACAAACTGACCCATTGCTTTTATAGTAATGGGTATTCCCTGAAATAATGCTGAGTACCAAGAAGGTATAAAATTATTTTCTAGGTCCTTAATTTAAAGGCTTTAATGTGTGCTTTCCATTTAAAAAGGGTTAAGCTAAACATGATACTCTGGAGGGCATCCTTCTTTACCTGGAAAGTTACTCATTTCCCTAATGGTGTCAGATAAATTAGTCATCTCTGTATATTTTATCCATTTAACAGATGCTTCCTTTGTCAGGTCAAAACATATGAGTAAAACTGGGATTTAAAGGAACAGGTTGGGATCAACTTTCTTCCTTAAAAATGGATTTTCCAAGAAAATCCTATTCTGTTTGAATAATTGGCAATAATATATACCAGGGCTATTGCTTTTACACTTGATAATAAGTGTGAATTACAAGAAATACTGTAGAACTGTACTAGAAGCTATATAAACAACGTTCAGCTCTGTTTTAACCAGTTCGTTATATTCCATAAAGCCGTTATTTTTATTCCATTGGCATTTCACAGAATTTGTTGAATTTTCCTCATTTATGCTAGATTATCTTTCTGCTTCTTAGATCGGGTTGGATTTTCATCAGAACATCACACATTCCTGTTTATCTTTCTTTGTGTTTGTATTTCTTTAGAAATAGCCAGCTTAGGATACAGTGTTTCTCTGAATGTGATTGCTGTCAGACTGCAGTGAGCACAGGTAATGGATATTGTCATACATGACATTTGGTTCATTAGAATCTGTCAAAATGGGTTGGCTAAATTATGGCCCTTGGAAAGAGCACAATACTGCATTGTATTGGGGAAACACACTTTTAAGGAATTCCTGAGCTGGCATTTATTATGACCTACCACATTATTTCCATTTTCAGCATTTCGTTAAATTTACTGTCTGGGTGTAATCACAAGACTGAAATGGGGAAGGTAATGTAAAATGTCTCCTTAAACCCTCCTAAACAAAAGTGAACTGGATCTTTTATTCAGTCCAACAAGTTGAGCACCTACTATACAGCAGCTGTCGGTGATAAAATGACTAACAAGACAGTTTCTGTTTTCAGCTAGCTCGTAGCCCAGAAGGGGAGACAAATGGTCAAAAGTAATCCTAATGTGATGCTATGGTAGAGGTGTTGATGGAAAGCAAGGAAGGAGAGAGGAACGTTCTTTTCCTGGGGGTGAGAGACTTAGGTGGTACCTACATGTTAGGTACTGACCTTGATGGAGAGGAACTGTGAGTCACAGCTTCTAAATGTGATTGGAATTCTGGGGCTGGTGCTAAGTTCATTGTCCTTTGGCATTTTTGTGGGTTGCGCACATATGAGTGGAATTTAATGTCATTTTAACTCACCAGAGAAAGTTCGTGGGTCTAGAGATTTGGAAAATAACTTGCTTGGCAATATGCTACATTTTAGTGCAAATCTTTCAAATGATTGTGCCATACTCGCTATGCTTTGTCTGATGGAAGCTATCTCACTGTCTGGAGAAAATGGTGTTGATTAAATTTACAGGGGGATGACTTTATTTAAAAATCTCTAGTTTGTTGACAGCATTCATACTTCATAATAACAGGGTGCATGATCCTGAATTTCATATGAGTAAAAGTTATTAATTTTGACGTCTATTTTGAATGCTTTAGATCATTTATTTGGCTTAGTGCCCAGTAAAAGCAGGAAGGTAACTCAGACATCAACCACAAAACGGCCCAGGGACCCCTTCCCACTGGATAGACATCTGGAATGGTATATGAGGAATAGACATTGCAGGCGGACATTTAATGAAAGGTTGGTATTCAGACCGGAGGGAAGTGTGGTGAGCCTCCTAGCATAAATGGAATAGTGAGTCTCTGAAACAAAAATTGTTAATATTTTTTGTTTTATAATAATGCTTTACAGCTTGAAACTGTTTAACTATAAAATATAGACTATGAACTCATAACGATATTAAGTCCAGACAGTAATTTTATGGCAACAATTTATGGTGCATCTGTGTGAGTTCTTTAAAGGGGAAAAAGTTTTCGACATATATTTTGCAGTTTGCTGGGAAAAAAAGGAATTTTCTTTTGAGTTTCTGTGATCTGAGTGATTATAGCAATTGTAAGGATTTTATTGAGTCACCTATTATGCTAATTTGGGTTTGTAGACATTATTCCATAATTAATGGCATTGGCAAGAATCATAGCCTAAAAAAAAACATTCTGTTAATTAAATTATTTTTCATCCTCAAGCTGTCAGTAAGTTAGTATGGGCATAACAATGGCAGAGCTAGGAAAGCCAGGGATGGGAGTCCAGGTTCCCTGGCCATGGAGATGTTCATATAGTAGTTCCTTGACTAAACTGCTGTAACTGTTCAGCATCACAACACCTGTGTGCCTGTTTTGTGACAAGTTGCCTCTGCTCATTTATACCTGCCAGCTCAGGCACAGGTGTAGCTATTTCTGGGAGGAAGAGATGTTCAGCAAATAGTCTCATGGTTTATAGATATGAACACACCAAGGCACAAAGGAGTTAGAACATTTCTCCTCCAAACCATGCAAGCACAAATCACTGTTGGAGCTGAGGAGAAAGGAGTCTCCTTTTCAGACCCCAGAAAGCATCAGGGGCAGCGTGCCCCTGGGTAATTCTCATCTCACCTAGGGAATGATGGCTGCAGATGGTAGAAGAATCTTTTCTCTAACTTCTCCTCTGCTGGTAGGGAGGGCAAAACATGTCATGTTTGATATTACATCTCTGTTATGAGGTCATCCAGCTTCTCTTTGAATGTCTCCAGAAGGTGGGGAGCCTGTACTCCCCATACTGGTTTTCTGGTCTGAGTATGCTATTTTCCGAGCTTCACCTGTAATTATGTATATCTAGTGGGGAGTAAAACTGTATCAGGCAGCCTCACTATGCAAATGTTGCAGAATAAGGGTTTTTACTTTTAAAAAATTATTTCTAATTTTAAACAAGGCAGCCCATAAAGAGATAGAAAATCTGATATGAAATAAACCAGAAGTAGGTGACAAAGAAAAGACAAGGATAAAGGCATATGTTATAGCCAAGAATGAGACTAAACTAAAATATGTTATAGCCAAGAATAACACTAAATTAAATATGTTATAGCCAGAAATAAGACTAAAATAAAAATGCACACCACACACGTCTACATACTTAGTACAGGAGAGGAGGGGGTACATATTTATTAATTCTGAACTTTCTAGCAGCCAACTTGGAGGGATAAACCCAATCAGTTACACAATTCACAGGGTCCATAAGATAATAAACTAACAGTGTTTCTCAGGAGCAAAAACATATTCCTTACTATAAGATGGAAAAAGCTACTGATTTTATAAAAAAGTAGCTTTTAGTCCACAAAGATCAGGATATTTGACTTTGAAAAAGAAGCATTTCAATGTTGGGCTTCCTTAATCTGCTTACCAGATTCATATGAATGACTGTGTTCCAGAAGCTTCTCCCATTAAGAGTCTTCTTATAAGATTTATAAGGACATTTTTGGGGTCAATGAGAGATTTTTCATAAACTAAAACATATGTATGTTTTTTGGCATTTCAGTAACCTAAATGTTTTATTTGTTTGTTTGCTACTGAGCAGTGTTTGTCAAACCAGCTGCCAAAGGACTCTTAGTAAATTAAACCGGATTTGGGTTAGTCATAATCTGCTGGTGACAGAAGGAAGCCTCACCTTTAAGACATACAGTAGAATTTGAAAGAGTCTTTGCCTAGAAAGAGGTTACCAATAAAGTTTGCAAGTGCCTCAGTCCCTCTTACTTTGATCTAATTACTTGGCAGAAGGGATTTGGGGAAGCTATGCATATTGTGAGAACAAGGGAGAAATATTCCCTTTTGACTTGATCTGCAGTAGGCATTCTTAGGACAGGAAGATGCAAAATTGACTAAACTTTATATTGCTAAGGCACAAATTAGCAATATTGGCAAAAATTTCCCTCAGGTTTGTCTAACATATCATCTTGCATAATAATCTAGTATCCATAATAGGGGAAAGCAGTCCTTCTATTCTTTAGCAATCCTGCTGGGATTACATTGGATTTTCTATCAATCCTGGCATTGAGGTCCTCCCAATGATTAGCTGCACCATGGAAGATGTAGAATATCTAATGGTCAGGTAATTATATTTAAAAAATTAACCCCCATGTGAAAACAGAACTGAGAGAAATGTTTTGGCTTAAAAAGCAGGGAAGATTTAAAATAAAAATAAATGAACACAAAGCGGGGAAAGCGGCGGGGGGGTGGTGGTGGTGGTGTGATGAATTGGGCGATTGGGATTGACATGTATACACTGATGTGTATAAAATTGATGACTAATAAGGACCTACTGTATAAAAAAATAAATAAAATTAAATTAAAAAAGAAATTTACATTCCGACCAACAGTGCAGGAGGGTTCCTTTTTCAAAGAGAAAAACAAATACTGTATGCTAACACATATATATGGAATCTAAAAAAAAAAAAGGTACTGATGGACCTAGTGGCAGGGCAGGAATAAAGACGTAGACATAGAGAATGGACTTGAGGACAAGGCGGGAGAGGGGGAAACTGGGGCAAAATGACAGTAGCATCAACATATATACACTACCAAATATAAAATAGCTAGTGGGAAGCAGCAGCATAGCACAGGGAGATCGGCTTGGTGCTTTGCAGTGACCTAGAGACATGGGATAGGGAGGGTGGGAGGAAGGCTCGAGAGGGAGGGGATATGGGGATATATGTATGCATATGGCTGATGCACTTTGTTGTACAACAGAAACTAACACAGTATTGTGAAGCAATTATACCCCAGTAAAGATCTATTAAAAAAAATAAATAAATGAACACACGTTCAACTCAAACACATAAAAGGATGTCAAAGTAACACAAAGAAAGTAAAGATAAGAGCAAAAATGTTGAGATAGAAGAGTAACATTCACAAAACAATATACTTCATCAGTACAGCTAAAAACTCTTCCCTTTGAGAAAACCAGTAAAATACACTGACTTCTGACAAGTCTGATTAAGAATTAAAGAAGACACAAATAAATATCAGAAACAGAATCACAGATATAAAAAGGATTTATAAATTATGAACAGTTACTATGTATAATTTTATAACAAAATTGAAAAATTGAATACAATGGATAATCTTAAAACTCAAACTCCTAAAATAAAAAATAGGAAATATAAATAGACCAATATCCATTGGAAAAGTTGAAAAAGTGGCTAGTTATCAGTCATCAACATATTTTTCTGTATGAATTCTAATAACCATTGAAGGAAACATGTATTTCCTATGTAATATAAACTATTCTAGGGTGTAGAAAGAGATAGAAAATGTTCTAAAAGACTAGTATAATACTGAAATATCAAAGATAGCACAGAGAAGGAAATTATACTTTAATCTCATGAGCCAAAGGCTAAAATCCTAAATAAAATATTAATCAGTGAAATCCACGAGGGTTTTTTTGGTTTTTTGGTTTTTTTCTACATCATGATCAAGTGTAGTTTTTCTAGGAATGAAAAAATAGTTTAAATTTCAGTCATTATCAGATGAAAAATTTGTGTCATTAACAGACTGAGGAATTGTCTCAAAAGTTGTCATAAAGGGATGTGATGTATTCAATATGGAATACCAATAAAATTTTTTTCAGTTCACTAGTACTGTAAGGAAAATATGTTAGTGAATATTGTCAACCAGCATCCTATTAGTGTTAAAACATCTTATTGAAATTAGGAAGGCGTAATAGAATCATATAAAAATACTAAGTATTAAATGAGAATACCTAGCCAATGCAACAAGAAAAGAAAAATAAGTGGTATAAAGACTATAAAGGAAGAGAAAAAACTATAGTTATTTGAAGAAATTATGATCAATCTAAACATTTGAGAAAATCAACTCGAAAACTATTGAAAGTGAAAGGTGAAATCAGCAAGGTGATATAAATTGAAATATATTCAACATAGTTAATCTAATAGATGTATACTGAGCCCTATGCTTTCCAAACAGAAAACATGTCTTCTTTTTAAAAAAAACCCCAGGGGTCAGTTCAAAAATACAATATACTAGCTTGCAAAGAAAAGTCAGCAAATGTCCCATATTAGAGTATATACTACATTTTTTATCACAATGCAATAAAACTAGAAATATGTAACAAAAAGTAGAAATTAAATAAGTCCAGTCATATTCAAAATGAAATGAGCCTCTTTCCTAAGCCAATAATTACTTGAACAAAGATTAAATAAAATCCATGATTGTAGGTTACCTGGAAAATAATGAAAATGAAAAATAAAAAGAATGTGTTACGTTAAAACATACAGCCTAAGCTGTAATTAGAGGAAACTTCGTAAGAAAGAATGAATAGAAAGGAACTAAATAAACATTCAACTCCTGACATTAGAAGAGCAAAATATACCTAAGGAATTCAGAAGAAAAAGTTAATATAAGTGAAAGCAGAATTTTGTTAATTAGAAGAGTTAAAAACATTTGAAAGGCTAAATTTAAACATGGTTATTTGGAAAAAAACAGCAATAAAATGAATAAACCTCTGGTTAGCTTTAGCAAAAAAGAGATGAGGAATAACACAAAATTTGGAATAACAAAGTAGAATAACAGATAAAAATAATAAAGTAATTCTTGGCCAATAGGATTTTTCTTAGTTTGTAATCATGTATGTTTCTCCTGTCTAGAAGCTTGTAGGATTAGTTCTAAATCTTAACTGTCCTGGACGTGTTTATGTGAGTGGTGCTTTTCAGTGATTTTGCCTAAAATGAACCCCTGCAACCTTGGTGTGACAATCTGACTTCAGCTCAGAAAAGTCTCCCTCTTTACAATTAAAAACACAAGTTATGTGTTAGAACATTGTTCTTTGATCTCCACATGTATTATTTTCTCTCTCATTGTTTGAATTTCCTTATCCTTTTCATCAGCATTCTGGGATATGCTTTAAAATTTTTCTACTCCTTACGGGATTTTTATTTATGAATTATCTCTTCTGTTTGTTGCTGCTTGTACTTACTTTTTAACTCTCCTGTGGTATTGCAACTGTCCTTACATCTAACTTTGTGTATATCATCTTCCTTTTGGTAAGAGTTTGTTACCTCATCATTCCATTTTTATCTCTTCTACCATTGTGTCCATTTGCCTTGAATTTACACGAGTGAAAACAGGAATCTAACATTTATCTCTTTTGATTTTAGTACATTTATTAAAAAGTGTGCTTTCCTTTGCCTTTTGAGTGATACATTCATTTTTTTCCCTGCACAAAAGCACCTACTTTTGTAATGAGTTTAATGTTTACAACTATCTAATCTCTCTGCCTGTCATAGTTTGGGGGAAGGGAAACAAATTAAAAGGTAGATATGTGTTACTAGTGTCTAACTAACACTAGCCTGAAAATATAACACCCAACTTTATAATAGTTGTGTGAGGAGATTGGATGAGGTTATTAAAAGTGTTATATTTCTATCTAGTGTAATAATTACTGTTTATAGTAATAATGGATTTAACAAGAAAAGATTTCTTTAATTCAAATAATACCAAAAGGGGTGAACAACTTTTTTCATGTGGAAAGTTCATTTATGTAGCACAGTTCATTCTAATCATCCTGGAAAAACAGAGCACTGCCATATAAAGATTAAACCACATTCATGAGTTAATATTTGCCAAGGACACCAAAAATATTTTGTTCAAATTTACATACTTTGGAATACTTCAGATTCCATGATTTTCTCCATTCCCACTCTGTGTAAGGTAGAATTCTTTCCACCTCCATTAGATATCCCATATGTGTCTCTCATGGACACTCAAGTAAGTGTTGTCTCTGAGCATTAATTTTCAATCAGTTGTTTGTCAGCAAGATTTTAGTGCTTGGGATTTCCTATATATGCCTTTCTAGGGAAGGCATTTGTGTAATGTCAAAAGAGAGTGTTTGCTTCTTATATGAAATTATTTGCATTAATAAATGAAACGGAAAGTACATAGAGTGACACTTGATCTATCTAGTGTAATTGGGCAATATATGTTAAGGATAAATGTAATTTTCATGGCAGTGGGCAGGCTTGAAGCCAGACAAATCTAAGATGTAACAGATGCTTTACCAAGAGACTTTCTTAGAGTATTTTCTTTAATCTTCACAACAACCTTTATCAGTTATGAGGGTTTTCAATTGCAAGGGACATAACACCACACCAATAGTTGTTTAAACAAATAGGACTGGTACAGCAGCTCAGTGCCACAATAAAAAATGTAGGCTCCCTTTCTTCTGTTCTCTGCACTCAGTGCGTTGGCTGTTCCTCTTATTGTTACAAGATGGTTATTGCAGCTTCAGATACCACACTGAGCTCCAAAGAAGAAAGAAGGGGAGAAGAGGGGTGTCCCATTAATCAAGAAGGCAGTGTTTGCCCAGAACACCCAGAGCAGATGTCCCCTTACCTGTCATTGACAAGAACTGGGTCACATGGCCACCCAGAATGCAAGGGAGGCTGGGAAAGTGGGAACAGGCTTAGTCCTATTGAATTATGGTTGACCACTTGGGATTCTGTTAGCACAAAAGAAGGAGGACCTGGATATTGGGGGTCAATCTTAGTGTCTGACACAAGTCCTGTATTATTTATACCCCTAGGCAAGTTTAGATTGAGATAGGATAACTAATTGGACCAAAACCACCAGCTCTTGTGTGACAGTACATCAACCAAGGTCTATTTCACTGTTTTTAAGCCCATGTCCCTGACTCTTACCTAGTAGACCGGGGTCATTTTATGAAGGGCATTGTGTAATGTGAATGATATTTACAGTGGTGGTTACATGATGAAGCTATAGCCTTAGGTGAAAACAGTACACTTTTTTTTACTTTAAACTAATTTCTCATTTTTTAAAAAAAAGTGAAGTAAAATAGGAATTTTTCTTACTTAACATGCAATGGAATAAATCATTTTCAGTAAGACAAAGCTTTGTTGTGGATTTTTCTGGGGGAAAATAAAAGGACTGGAACTGTCTCATAATTTATCTGTGTTTGGGCACCAAGAAAATGTCCAAAGCTCACAGAAGTGACAGTCTAGATTGGCTTTCAAAGGACGCCGCCCACATCTTGTGGTCTAGGTGCAATCTGGAAATTAAGTTCTATAAGGAAATACTGGGCTGCCTTCTTGCTGCAAGCCTCTGAAATCCCCGTCAGCTAAGAGCCAGTTCTGGCCATTCCTGAGGTTTTCTGCTTCCCTGATTCTCCCCTTGCATCCTGTTCCCGTTTTGCTTTCCCCTGCTGTTCATCTTTCACTTCCTCTTTCCTCACTTGGAAACCGAGCATTGAAACAACATTTCATTATTTGGCACTTCAAGGCAGTAGTATTGTCCCCACTTTAGACTGTTTCTGCCCCAGCAGGAGAAATGGTGTCAGTAACTTTTTCCATTTCCCACGTGTTAGATTTCCTGTCAGCAACCCGGCCAGATCTGTCCACGCGTGTAAGAGAAGGCTGGATGCTCTGCCTCTCCCATTTTCAGAGCAGTAGTGGCAGTGACCTTGGCTGGAGGACTTTCTCCGAGGTTAGCTTTTAAGATTTCTCCTGGAGGATAGGAGATTTCTCTTTCCTTTTCAGAACATGCTCATATATCACAAAATTCAAGCCTTGGCTCTGCCGGCTCATAATGGGTTTTTGTTCATTTTTTGTCTGCTTCTTAAGAGTTACTGTGATCCAGTTTTGTTTTAATTAAAGCAAATCCATGGCTCCCAAACATCCATTGTTCTCCAGGAGAAGGAGACAAAAGGAATAGTTTTGCTTGGCTGTTTCAAGGATGGAGAAGGGGCTCCTATTTCAGACTGTGGGTGATTCTAGATGGATGAGGGCAGCTTGCGGTGGGGCGGTCATCAGATCTGGCAGACCCAGACTCCCTGGCACCAGAGCGGCAGTTCTCAGCAAGTGTCTGCTCAGCATCTTCTGGAGTGTTCTAGGCCTGGAAGAAAGACCTCGTATGACATTCCTCATATGTCATTCCCCTTAAGCAAAACATGTCTCCATCTTCCCTAACCTCCTGTCTCGTGTCTGAGAATACAGAAGCAAACTTACTCACCTTCATTGTAAAGGGAGTTCTGCATCAGAGCTGTGTGTGGACATTTACGCAGTGCCTGCCGTGAGAGGCCTAGGGGGATAGCAGTACTCTGCTCTCTGGGAATTTTGTCAAGTAGGGGAAGGAGAATGACACATGAGTTCAAATGGATTGTCCACTCAACATGTGTTACATCTTCATTATCACTGACATTGTCTTCGTGGGTTGATCACTCACTGTGTACATGCCATGGTGCTAGTTCTTAGGGATACAAACAGGTGTAAAACATAGTGGATGCTTTCAACTTCAAGTGCCTAGGATATAATTAACAGTGAGCCGTGGTTCATATTAATGTAAAATAAGTGAAATGATCTATATGTGCTATAGAATTTCTGAAGAGGAGTGGCCTCCATTCTTGAAAGAGAATGGAGGAAGGCATTTTTGGAGATGAAATGTTGTGTGTCGGGTTTCCCGGGGAGCAGACGCTGAGCGGAGTTTAGGATGCAAGATGTGTGTTTGGGAGTTCCCTTGGGATTGACACCCATGGAAGAGAGGGAAGGAAGCAGGATGTCCAGAGGGAGAAGTTCAGCTGTGATGCAGACCCAAACACAGCTTCAGCCCACCTCCAGGAACTCTGGAGCAAGTAAAGCTTTTAGAGTTGTCCCAAGTTGGACCGAGATGGCCAGGACTTTATATCAATTCTTTGATTACTCATTGGATGTGGACCGCCCCTGGATAGGGGCATGGCCCTAAGAGAGATGCTTTTCTGTAACTGAGTCAATTCCTGAAAAGACTGAAGGTTGAAGGCTCTTTGATAACACACCCCTGCAGCTGAGGTCCCAAGAGTTCGCTGACAGGGATTCTGGGCAGCCATCAACGTGTCACCATAGGGAGAATGGCATCAGCAAATGTATGCCTAGCCAGCGTGATGATCAGTGATGACCAGAACAATTGAACTGTAGTGGCTGTTACATGTGGAAGCATAGAGGGAGGTAATATGGGGATGCCGGTGGAAGGCAGAAGGGGAGGGTCGTGATGGCCAAGCTGAAGACTTTGGATTTTGTCCTGTGGGCAGTAGGACAAAAAATGTGGGTAGTGGGTACTAAATAGTTTGAGCAGTGAGTGGGTGTGACAGCTGTGAGATGATGCTTTAAAGGGACACATCTGGCTTAGATGTTTAGGATGAAGAGTGGAGAAGGTAAAAGATGGGAAGATGGCGGTAGACTAGCAATTCATGAGAGTGAGCTTTGTGCTCAGTGAGCAAGCATCCTGGGTTGCAAGAGGAAATAACCGAATTCTCATCCAAGCCCTCTGTCACTGGATTGACTGTGTCAATTGACTGGATTGACTGGATTGATTTTCCACTTGGGCCTTTGTTTTACCATCTGTAAAAGTAATAAGCCTGAGGGTCCCTTTCCAGCTCTAACACTTGGTGATTCCACGGTAAATTATCGATATTCATTGGTGTTCCTTCATTGTATCCTTGAGAAAGATGTTGAAGGCTCGTTTAGTGTAAAACCAGACTTCTGGAAGCTTCGGTTTGGATGTTTGTATGTTAATTGGTTCCTCCTCTTTCATGGCCTTCCAAATCCCCATATTTCCACACAAATTTTGAAGCCAGTGGATTATGGATTTAAGCTGAACCAGAATCAGGTATCAACTATTACAAGCCTGAGGGTTTTGTTTCGTAATCAATTACAATGAACATATCTGCTAACTCAACCCAGCTCCACAGAAAACTGAATTAGCTTTCCTTAAGCTCCTGCTTAGTCATGAAAAGAGGATTAACACTGGCAATAAAGAAACGAACCAGTCTGAGCCCATTCTTGGTGAGAACGTGGGTAGGATATGTTTCTTTCTCCCTTGTGGATTCTGTGGCGTAGCTTAGTGTTGTGACCAGAATCAACAGCTATTTTAGAGAAGGATAAATGTCAGACAATAAGCAAAAGAGATAAATTCACCGATCAGGGTGGCCCACTGGCCCACTTCTCTTTCAAAATGTTTCATAGAGAAATTTTTCTGTATTTGGAGAAATTTTAATTCCCTGATTTATTGTCTCAAAACATGACTTTTTATCCAAATACATTTATGATTGAAACTTTATGCACTTGTTTGTTTATTAACTAAATTATTAATTCACGCCTTCATTTAGTAAATACTCTCATTAAGTGCCTCTTGTATGTCAGGCACCATGCTAAGTTCTGGAGATACACTGGCAGATGAAACCAGATCAAATACCAAATTTATGGAGCTTACAGTCTAGTTGATGAGACAGACATTAATCAGATAATCACACGGTTTGCTCTATAATTACAGACTGAAGTCAGGTAAGGTTCCTCTGAGGAAGTGACAACTGAGCTGAGAACTGAAGGACTAAGGTGACTAGGTGAGGTTCGATTGTAGCTTTGAGTCATTGATGAATGCAACCTCAAGGTCATTAAAATTTTGGCGTTTTATATTATTATGGGAAAGAGGGAAAAACTAATATATTAACCAAGTGTTGGGGGTCACCCAGCACGTTAGAAGCAGAATCAAATGTAAAGTGACCCTGAAATAAAGTCTAAAATGACAGGGAGACAGATATGATTCCTCTTGGAACCTCGTTGGCTGTTGTGAGTTAATATTCGGAAGCTCCTGGTCCAGGTAAATCAAGCACAAAAGGAGCCACACCAAACATAAACCTGTGGGTATTTGTACCTTTCTCTGATGTAGATTTTTCCCAACATGTTTGGGTCCTTTCTAAGAAGGTGAGCAGCTCTGTGCCAGGAGGTTCACTTGATATGGTGTGGAGACTGGTATGAACAGGAAACTACATATGGAAATTTCATTCTTTGATGCAGCATCTTTTTTTTTTTTTACATTTAAAGGTTTTTAATTTTAAAAAAATCTACAATTTTAAAGGTTACTTTCCATTTACAGTTATTACAAAATATTGGCAATATTCCGTGTTATAGAATACATCCTTAAGCCTGTCTTACACCCAAAACTTTGTGCCTCCCAACTCCCCACCCCTATATTGCCCCTCCCCCTCACTGGTAATCACCACTTGTTCTCTCTATCTGTGGGTCTGCTTCTTTTTTGTTATATTCACTAGTTTGTTGTATTTTTTAGATTCTGCATATAAGTGATATCATACAGTACTTGTCTTTCTCTGTCTGACTTATTGCACTTAGCATAATGCCTTCCAGGTCCATCCACCTTGCTGCAAATGGCAAAATTTCATTCTTTTGTATGGCTGAGTAGTGTTCCATTATATACATACATAAATGTGTTCCATTATATATATATATGACATCTTTATCATTCTTATTTATCCATTCAACTGTTGATGAACACTTAGGCTGCTTCCATATCTTGGTAACTGTAACTAATGTGATGCAGAGGTGATATTCTTTCTTTGGGATCACTTTTTTTTTTTTTTTTTTGCGTTACGCGGGCCTCTCACTGTTGTGGCCTCTTCCGTTGCGGAGCACAGGCTCCGGACGCACAGGCTCAGTGGCCATGGCTCACGGGCCCAGCCGCTCCGCGGCAGGTGGGATCCTCCCAGACCAGGGCACGAACCCGTGTCCCCTGCATCGGCAGGCGGACTCTCAACCACTGCGCCACCAGGGAAGCCCTGGGATCACTTTTAGTCTTGATTCACTACCTACTTCTCATGTATCACCTAAGCCTAGGTGTAAGAAATTTGCCCGTAGTGTCCAGGTAAGAAGTGAGAATCTGTCCATCCAACAAGAATCTGCCCCAGAACTTTCTGAGGCAACACCAGCCGAGAATAGATTTTTCCTTGTACAATGAGTAAAAATCAATAATAATAACATGAGAAATGTGAAAAGATTCTGCATCATAACACAAAGCTATATTCTAAAGTAGGAATACTTAGAAGGTAATTTATTGCAGGAAACAAATAGTTTAACATTTGCTTTGGCTATTGATAAAATTGAAGAAAACATTGAGTGTATGAAAACACAAAATGAGATGAAAAAAGGGCTTACAAGTTAAGGAAAGAATGTAAACAGATGATGCAACAGCAGGATTTCGATAGTATTAGAAGCAACAAAGAACAAAATTGAAATTGTAGAAAACGGAATCAATGACATAGAATATAAAGAAATAAAAATGCTGAATGCCCTGTTTTGTTTATACTTACTCTCATTTCTGTTACTTTTGGTTTATTTCTTTATCATGTTCATAGTTTTGGGTACAGCCAAAATCTGGGATATGTTTCTTTATTTTTGGTACTTTGCTCTACAGATCATATTTTGCTTGAGTTCATTGTCTCTGGTGATTCTGAAAGTTTAAGTTCTATTATTAAAAATTCCCACTGGATATTTTTAAAGTTAATTAAATACATGATCAAATCAAATAAATGATTGATTTCATGTAAGATTGTATTATAAATCCATATATGTGTGTGTATGTGTATGTGTTTTATCTTCCAACTAGATGAATCTTCTTGAGGGCAATGACTAAATTGGACTTGGTGAATGTTGTTGAGTGGGTGAAAAAATTTTAACTTTGCTAAACCTGCCCAAACTCTGGCTAATGTTCATGAAAATTCAGTGGATCCAAACCTCAACCATTTAGCAGTGACCTACACAAGGCCATTGTTATCCAACTAGGGAGACTCTCCTTACCATTTTTAGTGAAGGAATTAGGAGTTTGCTGTCATCTCTTCCAGTCACAGGGCCACCAATCTCAGATATGCAGAATGTCTCAGTTTTCTCTCTTTACCTGGGGTGACCACAGGTGGCTCAGGACATGCAGACCACCAGCCAATCCCAGAAGGAGAGGCCTGAGATAAAAACAACATGCTGGCTTCTTTTATTACTTACTTTTGTGACTGTCAAATAATATTTCTTGTGGGAGTTTGTTTCAAGCCTATGCCCCTAAAATGTGGTCTGGGCAATATTCTTGATGAGTTGTTGGCACAAAACCTGTGTTTTTCTATGTGAAATAGCTAACCATGGATGGAAGTAAATCACTGAGAAAAGTCAAAAAAGAATTTTTAAAATACTTGATATCATTAAATATGAAAGTCTATGCTTATTTTTTCCTTGGAAAGAAAAGTCTACTGTGGATTTTCAAATATGAATGCTTTGAATATGGTTTGAGTTATGTTGAAATTAGGAGCTCCTTAAGACTAGTTTGCGATTCTTAATGTAGGGCAAGAAAATATATAAAGTAATCTTCATGAACCTGCTTTAAAATGGTAAGAAGCATTATACATATGCAGGGTATTATTTTGTTCCAATGTGGGGAGTGAAAGTAAAGCATTTTGCATTGTTAAGACTAGCTGAAGTTTGAGGATTTTAATGATGCTTGGTTGTTAAGTTGGTTTAGAAAATAGGTGTTTTTTTTCATTTTAACCAGTATAAGTCATTATGAGAGTAAAGAATCTGGGTTGTATGGACATGCATCCTACTTGAATGGGTTTCTCAACCTCGCCACAGTTGACATTTTGGATCAGATAATTCTTTGTTGTGGCGGGCTGTCCTATGTAGTGTAGGATGTTTAGCAGCATCCCTGGCCTCTATCCATTAGATGCTTGTAGCAACCTCCTTGCCCTAGTTGCAACAACCAAAAATGTCTCCACTGTCAAATGCCCCTGGGAGATAAAAGTACCCAACTGAGAAATATCCTTCTGTTAGCAACCAGGGTTCTTGGCCTTCCCCAATCAATAGAAATTGATAAGAGGCCAGACAAGGTATTCCGGCAAGGCTTTATTGGGGTTCCTGCAGCCACAGGAGGGAGCAAAAACAAGTAACAGTTTCCCTTGCTTGCTTCCTGATGTGGGGGGTGAGCTGATTCCTTATATGGCGTGAGGGTAGGGGTGTGTCCAGGGGTTGGGCTGGAGGGTTGGCTTAGGCGTTTTGCCCACCCCTTTGGTGGTGAGTGCAGGGGGCATGCACAGCACTCTGCTTTTGCTAGTGGCACCCTGTTTTTGCTCCCAGCTCTTCAGAAGTGCCGGTTGGATTTTTTTGGTGTTTTTGTATCTTGTTGTCCATAATTTGCCCCAACAGTGCATGCACGCAGTTATTTTTAGTCCCTTATAGTTTCTTGGTATTTTGTTGCTCTAGGAGATGTTTGTCCAGGTACAAGCACTGCAGCACTGCAGCAAAGTATCCCAGGTCCCAGGTCCCAGCCTGTCTCACTTCTAGAACATTTGTTGAGATGTCTAAGGCTGGAAGTTAATAATCCATAGCCTCTGACTGTGGGCCTTGTTCACTCAGCCTTGAGATGCCCTGAGACAGTTTCCATAAATATTGCTCACAGGAATGC
>NW_006798027.1:1217422-1248994 GCF_000442215.2 Lipotes vexillifer
GGAATGCCAGACACCAACGCAGGCTTCTTGGCAAGCGTTAACCAGAGAGACCCTGAATTGCCTTGGGTTTTGAAGCCACAGTGGAATGACTTCTTTGGATGCAGGTTGGATTTATTTATTTATCAGAATAATTAATATTAAAAAAAATTATATTTTGTTATTTAAAAAATCTAGCAGTACAGAAAACTACAAAGAAAACTACAAATCACCCTATATTCCACTTTCTAGAAATAACTAGTGTTCATATTTGGTAAAGAGCATTTCTAGACATTTTCACACACATGTATGAATAGGATATTGGATAGGATAAATAAATTGACATAATTCGATAACAGTGCCATCACATGATGCATGCCATTTTATATTTAAAGTATTTAACTTTTGTGAATTTAATAGATAATAAGGAAATGAAGTGAAACTGAAGGACTTGCCAAACTTGGGATGAATGTTCCTTCACAGAATAATGATAAATTATTTTCTCAAAGATATCTCTTAGAATATGACAAAAGATTATGAAAAACATTTGGAGGTTGGAGTTATTATGTTTTCAAATTTCATGTTTAAATTTTAGTCAGTATTTCTTGACTTCCTTGCAACTTTCCTTCTTTCACCTCCCAATTTTTATCATATGCATACTAATTTAATATAATACATATTCTGTTCTACAACCTTAATTTTCTGTTGTTTATTCATGGTTTAGTATTTGAATCGATTAAATACACACCTTCATTCCTTTTATGTGACTTCTATAATTCTGTTTTTAAAATTTTGAATCATCTCTTGGTTGGCTAGAGTTCTTCATCTGTTTTTTTAAAGAAAGGCTCCATTTCCTGAATGTTTTTTCCTACATTTGAAAATGTTAGTTTTGCCTTTATTCTTTCTATTTTACTGTGGTAAAATACACATGATATAAAATGTATCATCTTAACCATTTTTAAGTATACAGTTCAGAGGCATTAAGTACATTCATATTGCTGTGCAAACATCACCACTATTCTTCTCCAAAAGTTTTTTATCTTTCCACACTGAAACTCTGTACCCATTAAAGAATAGTTCCCCATTTCCCCTCCCCCAGCCCCTGGCAACCACCATTCTACTTTCTGTCTCTATGAATTAGAGTACTCTAAGTATCTAATGTAAGTGGAATCAGGCAGTATTTGTCCTTTTTTTGTCTGACTTACTTCACTAGTATAATGGGCTTCAAGTTTCATCCATGTTGTAGCATGTATGAGAATTTCATTCTTTTTTAGACCTGAATCATATTCCATTGTATGTATGTATTACATTTTGTTTATCCATTCATCTGTCGATGGACATTTGGGTTGTTTCCACCTTTTGGCTATTTTGAATAATGCTGCTGTAAACATGGGTGAACAAATGTCTGAGTCCCTGCTGTCAGTTCTTTTAGATTTATACCCCAAAATGGAATTACTGGATCATATGGTAATTCTATTTAATATTTTTTTTTAGGAACCACCAGACTATTTTCCACAGGGGCTGCACCAGTTTGCATTTTCATCAGCAAAGCATAAGTGTTCCAATTTCTCTGCATTTTCCTCAACACTTGTTTTTTGTTTGTTTTTGTTTTTAATAGTCAGCCTAGTGGGTGTGAAGTGTTATCACATTGTGGGTTTTCATTTCCATTTTCCTAATGGTTAGCGATGTTAATCATCCTTTCACATGCTTATTGGACATTTGTATATCTTCTTTGGAGAAATGTCTATTCATGTCCTTTGCCCAATTTTAATTGAGGTGTTTCTTTTTTGTTCGTTGACTTATTTTTATGCATTCTGGATATTAATCCCTTATATGATATATGATTTGTAAATATTTCCTGCCTTTCTTGGATTCCCTTTTCATTCTGTTAATAGCATCCTTTGATGCACAAAAGGTTTAAATGTTGGCAAAGTGCCTTTATTCTTGAATAGGTCTTGGACGAGTGTGATACAATATTCTTAGATGGTTCTTTTTTTCTTTCTCCCGCCCTCCCTCCCTCCCTCCCTCCCTTCCTCCCTCCCTCCTTTCCCTCCTTCTTTCCTTCTGTCCTCCCTTCCTTCCTCCCTCCCTTCCTTGCTTACTTTTTTCTGCCCTCCCTCCTCCCCTCCTTCCTTACTTCCTTCCTTCCTCCCTCCTTCCCTCCCTTTCCCCCTTCCTTCTTTCCTTCCTTTTCTTGCTTTTTTTGTAATATTTAGGGATTGCTGCCCTGTCTTATGTCATTAAATGTTATTGTAGAGAAGGTAGACATTTCCCCTGCAAATGATTTGCTGTCACTACTCGAATGCCTCAGAAATTCTCCCTTTCCATAGCCTCCCAGGAGTGCTTACTTTTTGTTTTAATTGGAAAAAAAATATGTAAAGAAAAAGAAAAATGCAGAGACTAGTATAACAGATTCATTTATATCCACCACCCAGAATTAAGTAATGCTAGTATTTTGTCATGTTTGGGTCACAGTACTTTTTTATCAGTATTTTATGTGTGTAGAGTCTTAGAAGTTACTTGGCTTGAGTTCTGAGAGGCAGAGCTGAGATGAGGATTCACATCCAAGTGATTTATTCAGGAAGCATCTTCAGTGGAATCCAGTTAGGGAGTGGGAGAAGTAAGATAGGGAAGGGTAAAGGGAAGGAGCACAGCCAAGGGGGGTTTTCAAGTGAAGTCCCAGCCTTGCCTTATCCTGTGGGGCCCACTGGAGGGTAAATTATACTGTGCAGAGTTTGCCCTGCCTCAAGGCTGGGGAGCTGGGCCTGAATCTAAAGTGTGAACTACATTACCATAAAGATACTGGCTTTCATCCTCTTAGCATTTCAGTGCTTGCAGAATCTGTAGTGATGTTCCACATTTCATTCTTGGAATTGATTTTGTCTCTCTTTTTTTCTTCAGTAGTCTTGCCAAAGAATTTAGTCACTTGTTTTCATAATGAACCCATTTTTAGATTTGTTGATCTTCCTTTTTATACTTTTGTTTTCTATTTCATAATTGCTGTTTTTATTTTCATTATTTTCCTCCTCTACTTTCTTTGGGTTTTGTTTGCTTCCATTTTTCTAATGTCTTGAAATAACTGAGATCATTGATTTTTTTCACCTTTCTTCTTTTCAAGTATGTGTATATGTAAAACTACCAATTTCTTTCTAAGCACAGCTTTAACTGCTTTCTCTAAGCTTTGATATGTAATATATTCACCTTCATTTGTTAAGAATATTTTCTAACTTTCATGATGCTTTCTTTTTTGACTTGTGGGTTATTTAAAAGAAACTCTATTAATGGCAACCTATTGAACTGGAGAAGATATTTGCAAATCATATATCTGATAATATATCCAAAATATATAAAGAACTCATACAACTCAATATTAAAAAACAAACAAACAACCCAATTAAAAATGGGCAGAGGGCCATCATCAAAAAATCTACAGACAATGAATGCTGGAGAGGGTGTGGAGAAAAAGGAACCCTCTTACACTGTTGGTGGGAATGTAAATTGATACAGTCACTATGGAGGACAGTATGGAAGTTCCTTAAAAAATTAAAAATAGAGCTACCATATGACCCAGCAATCCCACTACAGGGCATATACCCTGAGAAAACCATAATTCAAAAAGATACATGTGGGCTTCCCT
Organism: Lipotes vexillifer; assembly: GCF_000442215.2. Lineage (NCBI taxonomy): Eukaryota > Metazoa > Chordata > Mammalia > Artiodactyla > Lipotidae > Lipotes > Lipotes vexillifer. The sequence continues at coordinate 1,221,036 of NW_006798027.1, forward strand.
GGTGGCGCAGTGGTTGAGGGTCCGCCTGCTGATGCAGGGGACATGGGTTCGTGCCCCATTCTGGGAAGATCCCACATGCCGTGGAGCGGCTGGGCCCGTGAGCCATGGCCGCTGAGCCTGCGTGTCCGGAGCCTGTGCTCCGCAATGGGAGAGGCCACAGCAGTGAGAGGCCCGCGTACCGGAAAAATAAAAAAAAAAAGAAAGATACATGTACCACAATATTCATTGCTGCACTATTTACAATAGCCAGGACATGGAAGCAACCTCAGTGTCCATCGACAGATGAATGGATAAAGAAGATGTGGCACCTATATACAATGGAATATTACTCAGCCATAAAAAGAAACGAAATTGAGTTATTTGTAGTGAGGTGGATGGACCTAGAGTCTCATACAGAGTGAGGTAAGTCAGAAAGAGGAAAACAAATACTGTATGCTAACACATATATATGGAATCTTAAAAAAAAAAAAAAAGGTTCTGAAGAACCTAGGGGCAGGACAGGAATAAAGATGCAGACGTAGAGAATGGACTTGAGGACATGGGGAAGGGGAAGGGGAAGCTGGGACAAAATGAGAGAGTAGCATTGACTTATATATACACTACCAAATGTAAAACAGATAGCTAGTGGGAAGCAGCCACATAGCACAGGGAGACCAGCTCGGTGCTCTGTGTCCACCTAAAGGTGTGGGATAGGGAGGGTGGGAGGGAGATGCAAGAGGGAGGGGATATGGGGATATATGTATACATATAGCTGATTCACTTTGTTATACAGCAGAGACTAACACAACATTGTAAAACAGTTATACTCCAATAAAGATGTTAAAAAAAATGGGCGGAGGACTTGAATAGACATTTTTCTAAAGAAGACATACAGATGGTCAACAGGTACATGAAAAGATGCACAACATCACTAATCATCAGGGAAATGAAAACTATCATGAGATAATCACCACACACCTGTCAGAATGGCTATTCTCAAAAAGACAAGAGACAACAAGTGTTGGTGAGAATGTGGAGAAAAAGGGAACCCTTGTGCACTGTTGGTGGGAATGTAAATTGGTGCAGCAAATTATGAAAAACAGCATGGAGGTCCTCAAAAAACTAAAAATATAACTACCATAAAATCTGGCAATTCCACTTCTAAATATTTATTCAAAGAAAATGAAAATACTAATTTGAAAAGATATAAGTACTCCTATGTTCATTGCACTGCTGTCTACAGTAGCTAAGATATGGAAGCAACCTAAGTGTCTATCAACAGATGACTGGGTAAAGAAGATGTGATATATATATATATATATATATATATATATATATATATATACAATGGAATATTATTCAGCCATAAAAAGAAAGAAATCTTGCCATTGTGACAACGTGGATGGGCCTGGAGGGCTTTATGCTAAGTGAAATAAGTCAGAGAAAGATACTGTATGATTTCACTTATATGTGGACAATAAAAAACAAAACAAATGAACAAACAAAACAAAACAGAGACAGTGTCATAGATACAGAGAATAAACTGGTGGTTGCCAGAGGGGAGAGGGGGAGAGACTGATGAAATAGGTGAGGGGATTAAGAGGTACAGGCTTCCAGCTATGAGATAAATAAGTCATAGGGATATAATGTACACATAGGGAATATAATCAATAATATTTAACAACTTTGTATAGTGATGGATGGTAACTGGTCTTATTGCAGTGACCATTTCATAATGTATAAAAATATTGAATCACTATGTTGTGTACCTGAAACTAAATATTGTATGTTAATTATTACTCAATTTAAAAAGCCCAGCTGGGGGCTTCCCTGGTGGCGCAGTGGTTGAGAGTCCGCCTGCTGATGCAGGGGACACGGGTTCGTGCCCCGGTCCGGGAAGATCCCACATGCCGCAGAGCGGCTGGGCCCGTGAGCCATGGCCGCTGAGCCTGCGCGTCCGGAGCCTGTGCTCCGCAACGGGAGAGGCCACAACAGTGAGAGGCCCGCGTACTGTGGGGAAAAAAAAAAAAAAGCCCAGCTGGGGTGTTTGCAGAAATTGACAAGCTGATCCTAAAATTCATATGGAAATACAAGGGAACTAGAATATCAAAACAATCTTGAAATGGCAGAACAAAGTTGGAGGACTCAGTTCCGGATTTCAGACCTTACAGCAAAGCTATAGTAATGAAAACAGTGTGATGGTGGCATGAGGATGAACATATAGATCAATGGAATAGAATTGAGAGCTCAGAAATAAGCCCTCATATTTATGGTGAACTGATTTTTGATAAGGGTATCAAAACGATTAAAGAATAGTCTTTTCAACAAATGATTTGGCTGCATAACTCTATATACTAAAAACCATTGAACTGTGCACGTTAGGTGAATTTTATGATATATAATTATATGTCGAAAAAGCTCTTTAAAAATTATAAGAAAAGGGCTTCCCTGGTGGCGTAGTGGTTGAGAATCCGCCTGCCGATGCAGGGGACACGGGTTTGTGCCCCGGTCCGGGAAGATCCCACATGCCGCGGAGCGGCTAGGCCCGTGAGCCATCGCCGCTGAGCCTGCGCTCTGCAACGGGAGAGGCCACAACAGTGAGAGGCCTGCGTACCGCAAAAAAGAAAAAAAAATCATAAGAAAAGAATATCTCTTAATTTCTGATTATTTAGACATTTTTTAGTTTTTTATTGATGTTTAGCTTATTTGATTTGTGGGCAAAGAAAATACTTGTATGATTTCAATCCTTTGAACTCTTAAGATTCACTATATGGCCCAGCTTATGATCGATTTTTACAAACGTTTTATACATACAAAGAGTATATAGTCTGTAGTGGTTGGTTATAGGTTTCTATACATGCGTATTCATTCTATTTGTAATTGAATTGTTTCAATACCCTATATGCTTAATGATTTTTCATCTCTTTGGTAAATTAACATGTTAAAACTTCCCACCATGATTGTGGAATTTTCTCTTTCTTCTTATAGTTCTGTCAGTTTTTGCTTTATATATTTTGAGGTGATGTTATAAGGTACATCCACTTTTAGAATTTTTGTTCCATCCCAGTGAATTCAAACTTCCAACATCATAAAGCATCTCTATTTGTCTCTTCATCTTTAAGTCTACTTTAGTGTAACTAAACTAGATTTATTTTGGTTAGTAGTCTTATGGTATCATTTTTTTTCAATTTTTTATTTTCAATCTTTGTGGTCTTTATATTTAAGGAATGTCACTTTTAAACAGAATATAATTGAATTTTCAAAATTCATCCTGATAATCTTTGTCTTTTAGTTGGTGAATTTATTCTATTTGGGTTTAATGCAATTACTGTTATATTTGCATTTAAATCTTTCATTTTACTATGTGCTTTTAAAATTTATCCATCATTTCTATGTTATTTTTTCCTCTTCATTTTTGCTTTCTGTTGGATTGATTGAATATGTGTCCTTATTGTATATTTTCCCACCTATTCATTTTGAAGTGTGCACTTTTTTCTATTCTTTTAGTGGTAACACTAGAGATCAAAATAGGTATTCTTTAAAAAAAATTTTTTTTTATTGAAGTATAGTTGATTTACAGTGCTGTGCCAATCTCTGCAGTACAGCAAAGTCACTCAGTTATACACAAATAGACATTCTTATTTTTATATTCTTTTCCATTATGGTTTATCACAGGATATTGAATATAGTTACCTGTATATACAGTAGGACCTTGTATATCCATCCTATATGTAATAGTTTGCATCTACTGTTCCCAAACTCCCAATCCTTCTCTTGCCCCCAACCACTGGCAACCAGAAGTCTGTTCTCCATGTCTGAGTCTGTTTCTGTTTCATAGCTATGTTCATTCGCGCCATATTTTAGATTCCGCACGTAGGTGATATCATATGCTATTTGTCTTTCTGATTTACTTCACGTAGTATGATAATCTCTAGGTTAATCCATGTTGTTGCAGATGGCATTATTTCATTCTTTTTTATGGCTGAGTAGCATTCCATTGTATATATGTACCACTTTTTTTTTTTTACATCTTTATTAGAGTATAATTGCTTTACAATGGTGTGTTTGTTTCTGCTTTATAACAGAGTGAATCAGTTATACATATACATATGTCCCCATATCTCTTCCCTCTTGCATCTCCCTCCCTCCCACCCTCCCTATTCCACCCTGCCAGGCGGTCACAAAGCACCGAGCTGATCTCCCTGTGCTATGTGGCTGCTTCCCACTAGCTATCTACCTTACGTTTGGTAGTGTATATATGTCCATGCCTCTCTCTCGCTTTGTCACAGCTTACCTTTCCCCCTCCCCATATCCTCAAGTCCATTCTCTAGTAGGTCTGTGTCTTTATTCCCATCTTACCTCTACGTTCTTCATGACATTTTTTTTTCTTAAATTCCATATATTTGTGTTAGCATATGGTATTTGTCTTTCTCTGACTTACTTCACTCTGTATGACAGACTCTAGATCTAGATCATTACGAATAGCTCAGTTTCATTTCTTTTTATGGCTCAGTAATATTCCATTGTATGTATGTGGCACATCTTCTTTATCCATTCATCCGATGATGGACACTTAGGTTGTTTCCATCTCTGAGCTATTGTAAATAGAGCTGCAATGAACATTTTGGTTCATGACTCTTTTTGAATTATGGTTTTCTCAGGGTATATGCCCAGTAGTGGGATTGCTGGGTCATATGGTAGTTCTATTTGTAGTTTTTTAAGGAACCTCCATACTGTTCTCCATAGTGGCTGTACCAATTCACATTCCCACCAGCAGTGCAAGACTGTTCCCTTTTCTCCACACCCTCTCCAGCATTTATTGTTTCTAGATTTTTTGATGATGGCCATTCTGACTGGTGTGAGATGATATCTCATTGTAGTTTTGATTTGCATTTCTCTAATGATTAATGATGTTGAGCATTCTTTCTTGTGTTTGTTGGCAGTCTGTATATCTTCTTTGGAGAAATGTCTGTTTAGGTCTTATGCCCATTTTTGGATTGGGTTGTTTGTTTTTTTATTATTGAGCTGCATGAGCTGCTTAAAAATTTGGGAGATTAATCCTTTGTCAGTTGCTTCATTTGCAAATATTTTCTCCCATTCTGAGGGTTGTCTTTTGGTCTTGTTTATGGTTTCCTTTGCTGTGCAAAAGCTTTGAAGTTTCATTAGGTCCCATTTGTTTAGTTTTGTTTTTATTTCCACTTCTCTAGGAGGGGGTCAAAAAGAATCTTGCTGTGATTTATGTCATAGAGTGTTCTGCCTATGTTTTCTTCTAAGACTTTGATAGTGTCTGGCCTTACATTTAGGTCTTTAATCCATTTTGAGCTTATTTTTGTGTATGGTGTTAGGGAGTGATCTAATCTCATACTTTTACATGTACTTGTCCAGTTTTCCCAGCACCACTTATTGAAGAGGCTATCCTTTCTCTAGTGTACATTCCTGCCTCCTTTATCAAAGATAAGGTGGCCATATGTGCATGGGTTTATTTCTGGGCTTTCTATCCTGTTCAACTGATCTATCTTTCTGTTTTTGTGCCAGTACCATGCTGTCTTGATTACTGTAGCTTTGTAGTATAGTCTGAAGTCAGGGAGCCTGATTCCTCCAGCTTCGTTTTTTGTTCTCAAGATTGCTTTGGCTATTCGGGGTCTTTTGTGTTTCCATACAAATTGTGAAATTTTTTGTTCTAGTTCTGTGAAAAATGCCAGTGGTAGTTTGATAGGGATTGCATTGAATCTATAGATTGCTTTGGGAAGTAGAGTCATTTTCACAATGTTGATTCTTCCAATCCAAGAACATGGTATATCTCTCCATCTGTTTGTATCATCTTTAATTTCTTTCATCAGTGTCTTATAATTTTCTGCATACAGGTCTTTTGTCTCCTTAGGTAGGTTTATTCCTAGATATTTTATTCTTTTTGTTGCAATGGTAAATGGGAGTGTTTTCTTGATTTCACTTTCAGATTTTTCATCATTAGTATATAGGAATGCCAGAGATTTCTGTGCATTAATTTTGTATCCTGCTACTTTACCAAATTCATTGATTAGCTCTAGTAGTTTTCTGGTAGCATCTTTAGGATTCTCTATGTATAGTATCATGTCATCTGCAAACAGTGACAGCTTTACTTCTTCTTTTCCGATTTGGATTCCTTTTATTTCCTTTTCTTCTCTGATTGCTGTGGCTAAAACTTCCAAAACTATGTTGAATAAGAGTGGTGAGAGTGGGCAACCTTGTCTTGTTCCTGACCTTAGTGGAAATGCTTTCAGTTTTTCGCCATTGAGGATGATGTTGGCTGTGGGCTTGTCATATACGGCCTTTATTATATTGAGGAAAGTTCCCTCTACACCTACTTTCTGCAGGGTTTTTATCATAAATGGGTGTTGAATTTTGTCAAAAGCTTTCTCTGCATCTATTGAGATGATCATATGGTTTTTCTCCTTCAATTTGTTAATATGGTTAATCACATTGATAGATTTGCGTATATTGAAGAATCCTTGCATTCCTGGAATAAACCCCACTTGATCATGGTGTATGATCCTTTTAATGTGCTGTTGGATTCTGTTTGCTAGTATTTTGTTGAGGATTTTTGCATCTATGTTCATCAGTGATATTGGCCTGTAGTTTTCTTTCTTTGTGACATCCTTGTCTGGTTTTGGTATCAAGGTGATGGTGGCCTCGTAGAATGAGTTTGGGAGTGTTCCTCCCTCTGCTATATTTTGGAAGAGTTTGAGAAGGATAGGTGTTAGCTCTTCTCTAAATGTTTGATAGAATTCGCCTGTGAAGCCATCTGGTCCTGGGCTTTTGTTTGTTGGAAGATTTTTAATCACAGTTTCAATTTCAGTGCTTGTGATTGGTCTGTTCATATTTTCTATTTCTTCCTGATTCAGTCTTGGCAGTTTGTGCATTTCTAAGAATTTGTCCATTTCTTCCAGATTGTCCATTTTATTGGCATAGAGTTGCTTGTAGTAATCCCTCATGATTTTTTTTATTTCTGCAGTGTCAGTTGTTACTTCTCCTTTTTCATTTCTAATTCTATTGATTTGAGTCTTCTCCCTTTTTTTCTTGATGAGTCTGGCTAATGGTTTATCTATTTTGTTTATCTTCTCAAAGAACCAGCTTTTAGTTTTATTGATCTTTGCTATTGTTTCCTTCATTTCTTTTTCATTTATTTCTGATCTGATTTTTATGATTTCTTTCCTTCTGCTAACTCTGGGGTTTTTTTGTTCTTCTTTCTCTAATTGCTTGAGGTGCAAGGTTAGGTTGTTTATTCGAGATGTTTCCTGCTTCTTAAGGTGGGCTTGTATTGCTATAAACTTCCCTCTTAGAACTGCTTTTGCTGCATCCCATAGGTTTTGGGTCGTTGTATCTCCATTGTCATTTGTTTCTAGGTATTTTTTAATTTCCTCTTTGATTTCTTCAGTGATCACTTCGTTATTAAGTAGTGTATTGTTTAGCCTCCATGTGTTTGTATTTTTTACAGCTCTTTTCCTATAATTGATATCTAGTCTCATGGCGTTGTGGTCGGAAAAGATACTTGATACAATTTCAATTTTCTTAAATTTACCAAGGCTTGATTTGTGACCCAAGATATGATCTATCCTGGAGAATGTTCCATGAGCACTTGAGAAAAATGTGTATTCTGTTGTTTTTGGATGGAGTGTCCTATAAATATCAATTAAGTCCATCTTGTTTAATGTATCATTTAAAGCTTGTGTTTCCTTATTTATTTTCATTTTGGATGATCTGTCCATTGGTGAAAGTGGGGTGTTGAAGTCCCCTACTATGAATGTGTTACTGTCGATTTCCCCTTTTATGGCTGCTAGTTTTTGCCTTATGTATTGAGGTGCTCCTATGTTGGGTGCATAAATATTTACAATTGTTATATCTTCTTCTTGGATCGATCCCTTAATCATTATGTAGTGTCCTTCTTTGTCTCTTCTGATAGTCCTTATTTTAAAGTCTATTTTGTCTGATATGAGAATTGCTACTCCAGCTTTCTTTTGGTTTCCATTTGCATGGAATATCTTTTTCCATCCCCTTACTTTCAGTCTGTATGTGTCTCTAGGTCTGAAGTGGGTCTCTTGTAGACAGCATATATATGGGTCTTGTTTTTGTATCCATTCAGCCAATCTGTGTCTTTTGGTGGGAGCATTTAGTCCATTTACATTTAAGGTAATTATCGATATGTATGTTCCTATTCCCATTTTCTAAATTGTTTTGGGTTCGTTATTATAGGACTTTTCCTTCTCTTGTGTTTTTGTCTAGAGAAGTTCCTTTAGCATTTGTTGTAAAGCTGGTTTGGTGGTGCTGAACTCTCTCAGCTTTTGCTTGTCTGTAAAGGTTTTAATTTCTCCATCAAATCTGAATGAGATCCTTGCTGGGTAGAGTAATCTTGGTTGCAGGTTTTTCTCCTTCATCACTTTCAGTATGTCCTGCCACTCCCTTCTGGCTTGTAGAGTTTCTGCTGAGAGATCAGCTGTTAACCTTATGGGGATTCCCTTGTGTGTTATTTGTTGTTTTTCCCTTGCTGCTTTTAATATGCTTTCTTTGTATTTAGTTTTTGACAGTTTGATTAATATGTGTCTTGGCGTATTTCTCCTTGAATTTATCCTGTATGGGACTCTCTGTGCTTCCTGGACTTGATTAACTATTTCCTTTCCCATATTAGGGAAGTTTTCAACTATAATCTCTTCAAATATTTTCTCAGTCCCTTTCTTTTTCTCTTCTTCTTCTGGAACCCCTATAATTCGAATGTTGGTGCGTTTAATGTTGTCCCAGAGGTCTCTGAGACTGTCCTCAGTTCTTTTCATTCTTTTTTCTTTATTCTGCTCTGCAGTAGTTATTTCCACTATTTTATCTTCCAGGTCACTTATCCGTTCTTCTGCCTCATTTATTCTGCTATTGATCCCATCTAGAGTATTTTTCATTTCATTTATTGTGTTGTTCATCATTGTCTGTTTCATCTTTATTTCTTCTAGGTCCTTGTTAACTGTTTCTTGCATTTTGTCCATTCTATTTCCAAGATTTTGGATCATCTTTACTATCATTATTCTGAACTCTTTTTCAGGTAGACTGCCTATTTCCTCTTCATTTGTTAGGTCTGGTGGGTTTTTATCTTGCTCCTTCATCTGCTGTGTGTTTTTCTGTCTTCTCATTTTGCTTATCTTACTGTGTTTGGGTTCACCTTTTTGCAGGCTGCAAGTTCGTAGTTCCCGTTGTTTTTGATGTCTGTCCCCAGTGGCTAAGGTTGGTTCAGTGGGTTGTGTAGGCTTCCTGGTGGAGGGGACTAGTGCCTGTGTTCTGGTGGATGAGGCTGGATCTTGTCTTTCTGGTGGGCAGGTCCACGTCTGGTGGTGTGTTTTGGGGTGTCTGTGGACTTATTATGATTTTAGGCAGCCTCTCTGCTAATGGGTGGGGTTGTGTTCCTGTCTTGCTAGTTGTTTGGCATAGGATGTCCAGCACTGTAGCTTGCTGGTCGTTGAGTGAAGCTGGGTGCTGGTGTTGAGATGGAGATCTCTGGGAGATTTTCGCCATTTGATATTATGTGGAGCTGGGAGGTCTCTTGTGGACCAGTGTCCTGAAGTTGGCTCTCCCACCTCAGAGGCACAGCACTGACTCCTGGCTGCAGCACCAAGAGCCTTTCATCCACACGGCTCAGAATAAAAGGGAGAAAAAGTAGAAAGAATTAGTAGAAGTAGAAAGAAAGAAAGAAAGAAAGAAAGGAGGGAGGGAGGGAGGAAGGAGGGAGGGAGGGAAGGAAGGAAAGAAAGAAGGAAGATAAAGTAAAATAAAACAAAAAATATAATAAAGTTATTAAAATAAAAAATAATTATTAAGGAAAAAAAACAAAAACAAACAAGAAACGGACTCATAGAACCCTAGGACAAATGGTGGAAGCAAAGCTATACAGACAAAATCTCACACAGAAGCATACACATACAGACTCACAAAAAGAGGAAAAGGGGAAAAAAATCATCAATCTTGCTCTCAGTGTCCACCTCCTATTCGTTGTCTATTCATGTATTCCACAGATGCAGGGTACATCAAGTTGATTGTGGAGCATTATAATCCGTTGCTCCTGAGGCTGCTGGGAGACATTTCCCTTTCTCTTCTTTGTTCGCACAGCTCCCCGGGTCTCAGCTTTGGATTTGGCCCCGCCTCTGCGTGTAGGTCGTGGGAGGGCGTCTGTTCTTCGCTCAGACAGGACGGGGTTAAAGGAGCCGCTGATTCGGGGGCTCTGGCGCACTCAGGCCGGGGGGAGGGAGGGGCACGGAGTGCGGGGCGGGCCTGCGGTGGCAGAGGCCGGCGTGACGTTGCACCAGCCTGAGGCGCGCCGTGCGTTCTCCCGGGGAAGTTGTCCCTGGATCCCGGGACCCTGGCAGTGGCGGGCTGCACAGGCTCCCCGGAAGGGAGGTGTGGATAGTGACCTGTGCTCGCACACAGGCTTCTTGGTGGCGGCAGCAGCAGCCTTAGCGTCTCATGCCCGTCTCTGGGGTCCGCGCTTTTAGCCGCGGCTTGCGCCCGTCTCTGGAGCTCGTTTAAGCAGCGCTCTTAATCCCCTCTCCTTGCGCACCAGGAAACAAAGAGGGAAGAAAACGTCTCTTTCCTCTTCAGCAGGTCCAGACTTTTCCCCGGACTCCCTCCTGGCTAGCCGTGAGTACCACATCTTCTTTATCCATTCATCTGTCGGTGGACATTTAGATTGTTTCCATGTTTTGGCTATTGTGAAGAGTGCTGCTATGAACATAGGGGTGCGTGTATCTTTTTGAATTGTAATTTTGTCTGGGTATATGCCCAGGAGTGGGATTGCTGGGTCATCTGATAATTCTATTTTTAGCAAAACATGTATTCTTGACTTATCAAAGTCAAGTATTAATTGGTCCTTTTAGCCTCTTCCTAGGTGATACAGGATCTTAGGGTACTTTAATGTCATTTATCACTCTTCTGATTCATATGCCATTGTTGTCAGATATATTAATGCCATATAAATATTTTAAACTCCACAAGCCACTATAATTGCTGTTTTATATAGTTGCTCTTTATTTAGAATTACCCACATTCTTCTTTACCATTTCATTTTTTGCTCTTCGTTTCTTTCCATATCTCCAAGCTTCCTTTAACCCTAAAAACACCTTTTAGTATTTTCTTTAGGACTGGTCTGCCTCTGGTGAATTCTCTCTATTTTTGTTTGTCTGAAAATGTCTTTATTTCGTTTATGGAGGATATTTTTGCTTTTCTAGTTGTTCTTAGTGGGATGGTTGGTCCATATTACCCAGCCTACCATTACTCTCCATCAGACTTTTATATTTGGCAGCATCTGCTTCTCCTTTCTATTCAGTCTTACCTGATGTTGTGCTGTACATGCTTCATGATGACTTACCAAAGTATCATCGATAATATCCTATTAAGTCCGTCTTCATGTAAAGTAGCTTTGTATTTAGGAATTTCTTTTTAACAAAAAAATACAGTCAAAACAAAACTAAACTAAACCCAATTGTATTAGGTCGCTTTTATTTATGCCTCTCACTACAATTGGAGGCTATGGTTGTTTTCTAACTTGTCCAGTATTGCACTAATGGAAAAAAAGTAACCTAGATGTTCTCATCCTTAATATAGGATTGTGGGGGGGTGCTGTACAGAGGTGGTCTGTGTAGTTCCTGGGATGGGCTCCCTGGGGACAGTGATGATCTGTGTGTTAGTGATAGCACAGGCGTGTTCTAGAATATGATTTGTCTATGCTTTGGGAATTTTTATTTGAGCTTCTTAAATACACTAATATTTTATATCTGAAATACCCCAGAGACAAAGCCCGGGGGTGCAAAGGGAGTAGAGTTTAGACACTGAGCACCATGGAATAACTTCTTAAACTCTGCTTCTGTGTGCACATGGCTGAACTCAGTGTCCAGTGAAGACAACAAAGCATCCTGTTTTGCTTTATTTTTCTTATTTGTGTGTATGTTTCTTACTCTGTAGAACATGAGGTTCTGTAGCGAGACTGAAGAATCTGACATCAGTACAAATACACATGTCTCTTGCTTACCTTCAAACCAACAACAAGCTCTCAGTTGGACCCCCGGGGGTCAGGCAGGTACTGTGAATCGTCATAGTGGCTGGATGGAGACTGTACAAATTGGAGGGCATAGGCCCCTTCAAAACTGTGTGGCCACCCTTAGTTTGAGTTATTACCATGTTGGGATGTGGCACCTATATTGATTTCCTCTTTCCTTTTCCCGAGAAGTCAGAAATCTAGATTTTTATGTGAAATCTCCATATCTTTAAACATTAACAAATAATTCCTTTTTTTTTGGTAAACCGTACAATTATAGTTAGATGAATCACCCACAGGCCAGATTCCTCCTGGGACCACCAGTATGCTCCCTTTATCTTAGCTGTAATCTAGGCACTGCTCGCATTCTGTACCCAAGGGCACTGAGCATCTCACCTCAAGGGTAGCGCTGAGGATGGTTGTGAGGCTGAGATGAACATCTCCCACAAGTCACTTAATCCGGAAGCCCAAGAGTCATCCTAGCGCCTCCTTTCTCCCTGCATCTGGTCAGCACCCGGGTCCTATTAGTTCTAGCTCCTTAACACTTCATGTCTGAAAGAGTAGGTCTCAAAGTTTTCCTCACAAGAAAAAAAAATTCTAACTATGTATGGTGATGGATGTTAACTAGACTTACGGTGATCATTTCTCAATGTGTGCAAATAACGAATCATTACGTTGTACACCTGAAACTAATGTAATGTTAACGTGTCAATTATGTCTCAATAAAAAAAATTGAACAGATAAGCAACAACAACAAAACCCCTCAAGTCTATGTCCTCCTCTTCCAGACACTGGCAGTGCCTAGCCTGGGCTCTTGTTTCTTGCCTGTCCTGTACAGTGGGCTTCCAGCTCTGCACTTTCCTCCCTCAATCTTTCCCCACAGTCCTGCCGGAGTAAGTTTTCCAAAATACAGTTTGCCGAAGTCACTCCTCTGCTCAAAAATATTCCAGCAAGTCAATAAATTGCTGCGTCGGAAGGCTTCCCTTGGTTCTCCAGATCCACTCTCCACTGCTCCCCACCCTGTGCTGGCTCCACCCGGGGGCCTGACCTGGACGGACTGCATCAGTGGTCTCCCTTTTGCCCTCTGGCTCCTGGTCGGGTTTGGCCAATGGTGAGCACTGCAGGGGACTGGAGAGAGGGAGGAGAGAAGTGTAATTGTTGCCCCAGCTCCCACTTGGTGAGGCTGCTGTGGGCTGTAATTCTTGACCAAAGGCCTTAGCTTCTGTCAGCCAGCCCTTTACCTACAGCCTCTGCCTGCCCTCACCGCATCTTGCAGACAAGGCCCAGGCAGATAATGTGAATTATCTGATTCACAGGGCCTGCTTGGTACCAGACCCGGTGTGTTGCACCAGCCCTGTGGTTTCCCTGTACCGTGTTCTCATCTTAGTAAAGAGTGTGTGTGGGTTTTTTAAAAAATTGAGGTACAGTTGATTTACAATGTTGTATTTCTGCTGTACAGCAAAGTGTGTTTTTAAAATGCTTCTCAAATTATCCCCATCTGAATCTGCCCTCTTTCCCCCTGGGACCTAGTTCTCTGACCTAATAGGACGGACTGGATTGCTGTATACAGAAGGCCTGTCTCACTCTCAGAAGTCTCGAGTGTTTAGTTGGTGTTTCTTCATCTTGATGTGGAGAAGCCTTGGTTGCCATGATTTGGAACCTCTTCATAACATTTGTGGGAGGTTTTTTTTTCTTTTACTAGAACAATAGGTGGACTCAATCTCTAATCCAGCAATCTGAGAGCCAGGGTGACTGGAGTACATAACCAGGAGTGCATAAAACCAGGTCAGTCTCTGCCTGGCTAACTAGGGGAGGAGACTCAAGGAGGTGAGGAATCCCAGAACTGGGCCCAGCCTCCTATGTCGTGGGGCTGGCAGGAAAAATCCAGGGAGCAGGATGCTTTCTCAGAAGCAATCCTGGACCATACTGACCTCAGCCTCAGGGAAGCAGGGCTTGTTAGTTCTGTATCTTCACTCACTGGTCACCTGCAAATAGAGCTGCTCTAAGAGGAGAGTCTTGGTGTTGTTTTGGGGTTTGCCAAAGGAAGCAGGACTTGGCAAACGTGTTTGTGTTTGGGGAATAATGAGAAATATCGTGTGCTTGGGATATGGGATGCAGTGTGAGCCTGAGCTGCAGGGAATAGAGCTGGAGGATGAGACAGAGCAGGTCATAGAGAGCCTGGACGTACAGAACATGTGTCCTGAGGAATCAGTGAAGGGCTTTAAGGAGGTGGTAAAATAATAGGTAACACATTGGCTAGGAAAGGGTAGACCAAATCCTAGCAAGTGGTCATTGACCATCAGCGTAATGACGTGTGGATGTGTGTACCTTCCATTAGAGGACAGAATGGACCAAGAAGACAGAGGTGTATGCCTAGCACATAGCTTTAGCTATGTTAGTGTTTTAGGTATTCTGGTTGAACTGAGTTGTTGAGTCTCTGTGACAGCTTCAGTGACATTTTATGTCATTTACCTAATTCATATTTTTTAAAATTTGTTGTTAAAGATCTTAAGGTAGTATTGACCTGAAAGAATGTATTTACTGTTAAAATCTGGGTCGTTTGTCATTTCCTTAAATAACCTTTGTGGTAATGCTGGAATAAACCTTTATTTGATGTCGGGGAAGTAACATCCTAGTGGAACCTATTTTATTTTGAGTTGTTTTTAATATGGACCTGTTAATATAGCATTTCCGATAAGTGACCTTATACGTGAAATCTGTGTTTAATTGCTAACGTTTTTGCAAGACTGGTAGAGCTGTGCTGTTCATTATAAGTCACAGATTTAAGAGCTGTCAGGGAAATATTTTATGATTTGATTTATGCATGGGGATCCAAGAAGGCAAGAAGTCCTCGAGTCTTTATGAGAATGTGAGCACACTTATTCCTAAAATATTTTTGGCTTCTACCAGTCCTATTATATAATGAGTAAACAATATCTTTTCTGAATTTTTCATCCAAAATACTCCCTAGCTAGAACTTTACTTAGGAAAATATGACTTTCTAAGAGATCTTTAAGCCTGATAGTTTTAAACAAACAGCACAAAGTGCATTTTACCTCTTTGGATATATTTTCATAAGGTTCCTCTTTAGTGTTCCCCCCACCCCTTATAAAAAGAACTTTTATTGGGTGTTTTATTGCATAAAGTATACATGTTCATCGTATAAAACTGGGAAATATAGATGAGCAAAAGGAAGAAAATAGGAAAGTGTTGTAATTCCATTATAATTAGAAAATAAAGAAGAATCAAAACTAAAAATGCACTTGCAGTCCCATTACATGAGAGAAGCTGATGGGGACCTGTGAGGCTCTGCCAGGTGCTTCCAGCAGAATTAGTGTGTTCCCTGGAAAGTATGTGCCCTGGCATTCCTAACCGAGGTAGAAATTACTTCTGTCATCTCCTTGCTCTGGGTCCTTGTGTCTGTTGCTCTCAGTGACTGAGGGCTGATTCTGCCCAACCCTTCAGCCTCTCTCACGTGCTACTCACTGTCTTGAGGGCCTGATCCATGCTCATCTTCCCCGAGCCTTGAACTTGGCAAGCCCTTGTTATACGTTTGTGTGAGAAAATTAACAAATGCGTCCCGGTCTGTGAACGTCGGTCAAGAACGCGTATTCCTCGCGGAATAACTTAGATAAAATCAAATATTTTTTGAAAAACAGAAGTGTAGCTCTGCTTGCAGTGTAGAGAGGGAAAAAAAGTAAAACGACTTCATTGAGATATCAAAAGAATGTTGTGGTCAAGTGAATCACAGCAGCAGCTGTATTCGATCCAAGATGTGAAATGCTAGCTACGAGTGATGATAGGCTGGCTGCTGCCCTTGACTGGATTCCTGGTCCACAAGGGCAGGGGAGGAGCATCCATGAGCAAAAGGCAGGCCTTGTCTGGGTCAGACAGGAAGGGGTTCTGCCCGGGCTCCCCCACACCTTGGACACGTCGTTCTGCAAGCTACAGTTGTTCAGCTATAAAATGGGGATTGGTAATATCCACCTCAAGGGTTTGTTGAGAAGGTTAGAAAGAATGTAGGAAACATATTGGCAAGGGGTGCTCACTCTGTACATACGTGGTCGCTGCTTTGTGCAGGGCCAGATTCTTCAGTTCTTCCTTCCATGCCCACTTCAGAGTCTGGCCCAGGGTCACTGAGTGATATGATGTTGGTTGACTCAGACTTGGGGGAAGAAGTCTATAGATAGGGTTCAGATAACAACTTATCTTATGAAATATTAATAACTTGGAGTTTAAATAATTACTTAACGACAGATCATGAGGATGTCTGAAAAGAAGGAATTGGGAATTAGTGGTACCCAACTTACAAACATAGAAGTTGCCTCTGCAGGGTGACCATCAGGTCAGACATGGGGCTGATATCAGTCAACCATATTTTATTGTCACTAGATTTCAGAGCTGGGGCTGGCCAAAGTGGGGCTGCTAAATACAATACCTCTTCTCTCAGGAGACTCACCACCAGCCCAAGAATATAGACCCCACCCTACGATCCCTGATCCAGTTCCTCCTAACGGCTGGTTTCTTCCCACCCCACCACTCTTTCTGCCTCCTAACACTTGGTGATGGTGATTGGTTTTTATTTCATATTTTTATTGTAACATTAAACTGTGTTCACCGATTCCAAGTCTGATTAGTTGGCTGCTTACTTGGCATTAGGGTCCACTTACTATTTTAAAAAAGCAGAAATGTGCGTATGGAATTCTGTAAGATTAGGGAGCTGTGTCCAGCATGTTTATCAGGGACTTGGGTGGAGCATGGAAGCTGCAAAGCTGAGCAGAGTGGCTTGTAGATGGGGTGACAGGATCAGGGTGCAAACAGATCTCAGCAGGCTGGTATTCTGGGCCAAAACCAACAAGAGGAAATTCAGTAGTGAATAATGTTAAGCCTTGCCTAAGTAAAAATGCAAGAGAGTTGGCTCTCCTGTCATTGTTTGGAAAAAGACATTATTTTGAAGAAAGATACCTTATGCTTATTGAGACATTTACTTATTACATTTACTGAGATGCTGTGTGATTCACTCTATAGATGGCATTTTATTTAAATCCTGTTGGAGTAAAAATATCATCTCCATTTTATAGATGAGTTTTAGAAAGGTTAAGAAACTTATCCAGATTCACACAACTTTTAACCATTATGTGATACTGCCTCCATCATGAAATCCAATAAATGGTGTGACTAAAAAGGTAGGTAGGGAGGAAGGAAGGAAGGAAGGAAGGGAAGAAGGGAGGAAGAGAAGAGGAGGGAAGGAGAGATGGACACTTAGATTTCATCAAAAGAAACCTGGGTAATAGGGACACTGTGTAGTCTGTATTATTCTCAGATACACTGTTATGTCCTGGATGCTACATTTTAAAATAAAAAATGTGCAGACTGCAGAGCACGCAGAGAGAGGAGATATTCATGAGAGAGCCGGGCCAATTGAAGGTACCAGATCGTTTGAGAAAGCTTGAAAAGGTTTCTTCTGTAAAAGAGGATGGAGACTCACTGTCCACTGCTCTAGAGGATGTAAGTTCCAGGGAAGCAGGTTCTGTGTGGCTATAAAGAATACACAAATATAAATGTTCAGAAATGACCCTGGGGACTCTTTGCTCAGCTCCAATGAGATTTTTTTTTTTTTTTTCCCTGAACGTTTGGGTTATCATCATGCTGCTGGCATCAAAGGGGAGAGAATGAGAACTGGGTAGAAATTGGGGATATTATTGCTACTCTTTGGAAAACGGAGAATGATGAGAAGGGCAGGAGGACTGGCTGGTAGGTAGTGGTGGGGTTATAGCAGTGGGGTTTCGAAGCAAAATCTGACCATCTTCATGGCCAAGGAGAGGAGAAAAACTCAAGGATCCCTCTTGAGATGTCAGTTTCTCTCTGTTTTCTTAGGGGAAAAATATCTTACTGATTCAACCAAAGAAACCAAATGCCTGCATTTATAACTTGCCTATTTTAGTTATTTTAGAATCAAGATTCTTTTTTTTGTAAGCAAAGGTGGAGAAGTTATGGAAAGAAACCTGACTCTAACTATAAACTGAACAGATGGGATAGTGGGAATAAAAACAAATTAAAACAATATTGCAAAGAAATCTCAACTTTCATTTTAAAATATATATGATGATGGTTTTCAACTTTTCACATTCAACCTATCAGTATATCAAGTGACAAAATGAAAAATCAATTTCAGCTGTGTGTATTTTAAACGTTTACCTAAATGATTTGGACTCACCAACCTAAAAGCCCAGATGAGTGTATTAAACTGCTTATTGTATTTTTTATGAATTAAAACTTTATTTTATATTAAATTATAGACAGGACACAGTTCTTTTTGGTGACGTTGAGTGTAGAAAATCGAACTGAACAGTGGTCTAATTAGAACAGTAAATAGTATGGGTTTAATTGGCCCTTATTCCCGATGACAGACTTGATCAGTTGCCAGGTATTTATTCTTTCCTTTCACTTGACTGTTGCTGAAATATTGCCTCTAGTAGGGCTGCTTACTGTGCTATAAATAGGTAGCTTGGTAAGAAGCCAGGAAACCCACTGACCGGTGAGATGTGGATGAAAATTATTGGAAAATCTCCTCCTTGCTTCCAGTCATTATTTATTCATTTCACATTTGAAGGTCCTTTCTACAGATCCCTCTCTTAATTTAATTTTTTTTTTTTGTTTTTTTTTTTTTTTTTGGTTGGATGAGGTAACTTGGCCTAAGGGCTTAAGGAAATCTGTGCAATATCTAGTTGAGTCCCATGCTTCGGTTTACTAGTATGTCAGGGTTTCCTTCATAAACTCTCCTGGTTTCCAACTTAGAACTCACCTATTAAGTCCTGTCTGACTTGAGCTTTTCTGTATGTCAACAGGATGTGTTTTTGTTTGTTTCCTTGCTTGTTTTCAATTAAAATATTAAAGTGTTGGCTTAAAAAAAAAACAACTTAAAGTTCAGAGACAAAAGAATTTTAAATTTCCTAGCACCTGGAAGTAGCCACTGCTAACATTTTAGTTAATCTCTTACTCATTTCCTTAGGCATGTACACATTTACCTGTATTAAATATGATATAAGCTTACATTCTTCTCTAAAGATGGCCTTTTACCCTCAAAGTTTTTTTTTGGCTGCGTTCGGTCTTTGTTGCTGTGCGCGGGCTTTCTCTAGTTGCGGTGAGCGGGCTACTCTTTGTTGTGGTGCACAGGCTTCTCATTGCGGTAACTTCTATTTGTTGTGGAGCACGGGCTCTAGGCACCTGGGCTTCAGTAACTGTGGCACGCGGGCTCAGTAGTTGTGGCTCTCAGGCTCTAGAGCGCAGCCTCAGTAGGTGTGGCACATGGGCTTAGCTGCTCCGCGGCATGTGGGATCTTCCCGGACCAGGGCTCGAACCCGTGTCCCCTGCATTGGCAGGAGGATTCTTAACCACTGTGTCACCAGGGAAGCCCCCTCAAAGTATGTTTTAAAAGAAATTTCAAAATCCATAAAAGTTCAGATAGGGCTTCCCTGGTGGCGCAGTGGTTGGGAGTACGCCTGCCGATGCAGGGGACACGGGTTCGTGCCCCGGTCCGGGAAGATCCCATATGCCGCGGAGCGGCTGGGCCCGTGAGCCATGGCCGCTGAGCCTGCGCGTCCAGAGCCTGTGCTCCGCAACGGGAGAGGCCACGACAGCGAGAAGGCCCATACCGCAAAAAAAAAAAAAAAAAAGTTCAGATAAAACTAACACTATTATAGCACCACCTGGCTTCATCGAGTTGAACTTTTTGTCATAGTTGCTTCAGATCTTTTGGGGGAGGGCTGGGAGGGGAATAAAACGTTCTGTTGGCATTCCTCTTGTGTCCTTCCCCAACAGAGTGCACGCCGAGTCCTGCTCCCTCCATCCTTAGAGGCAATTTGGTGGGTTTTCTTCCAGCCCACATACTTGTACTCTTAGTACAGCATTTTCGTGTGGATGTTCATATACTTACTCCTTTATCTATAGGTGAAGAGAGAGAAAATGCTTTGTGTGTTTTTATTTTAATGTAATTCAATGTATCAGTCTTTTGCTTTGGGGTTTTCTACCTTTGTTGACACATCTAGGACACTCTTTGCTACATCAAGCCTGTATGATTTTTAATCTATAGCTATCTTAGTATTTTATGGGTTCAGCATTCAGAATATTAATTTCTGGAATATATCTGAATTCATTTTGGTGTCTTTTGTGAAGAAGTTATCTATTATTTTCTTTTAAACCATTCATCACACCGACTTGTGGTTCTATGTTATGTCCTTATACTTGGATCTGTTTCTGGACTCTTCTCTTTCTTACCTTAATAGATCTGAATGCTTATTGCTATATCAATTCTATACTGTTTGAATTGAGGCAATTTCCCTCTAATTTTCCTTCTTGTACAGTTTTTTCTTGGCTCTTGTAGACATTTACTCCACCAGATGAACTTTAGAATCATTTTGTTAGGGCCTAAAAAAATCCCCTTTGGGATTTTGATTGGAGTTATCATAAATTTATAGATTAATTTGGAGAGCATTAACCTTTTACAGTATCGAGTCCAGCTATTTAGGACTACGTGTTTCTCCATTTATTCGAGTCTACTTTAGGCCTCTTCGTAATGTTTTGTACATCATTTCTTTTCATATCTATACCTATCTATATATTTAAAATTTTTTAACTACCCCTGGTCTCTTCTTTAGAGTATCTTGATATAAGTCAATGGTGGCAAGTCCAGAAGACAAATTAATCCAAACAGCATATTCATAATTGAACTTTCTCTATTTTCGTGGACCCTGAGGCTTTATCTACTTTGTTTTCTTGGGGTGAAGCCTCTCTCAGGAGGTTCCACAAATCCTCCTGCAAAAAGGTTTCTTTGGAGTAAGCACCAGTCTATATGACAGACAGTGGAGAGAATTTCTTAGGTACAAGCTGGGACCCTGCTATGTAAGTTATAAAGACAAAATAATAATAATAAATATTATTTATATTTAGCCAATTTATTTAAATTTTGGAATGATAAAGTTTCAAATTTAAAACTGAGCTTGGAAGCCATCTGGATAAAACCTTCATAAGATGGAAAGGTACTCATGTGTCACGAGTTTCCATATAAAACTATCTTGTGTGTGTGTTTTAATGTAGCCATTCCAAAACAATGCATTTTTAGGCAACTTTAGTCTTTGTGAACAGCTTAGAGTAAGACTCTGGAAAAACTGGGAAAGCTTTTGGGATATTTCTAGCATTTTGTCTATAACTTATTGCATTTTTTCACTTTACAGACTTCAAGAAACACTCGTTCGGATGAAGACAAAGATAGCAATTGGGATGCTTGGGGTGACTGGAGTGACTGCTCCCGGACTTGTGGGGGAGGAGCATCCTATTCTCTGCGGAGATGTTTGACTGGCAGGTAAGTGGTGGCTTTTCCTGTTCTTCTCTGTGGGGTGTCAGCACCTTTGGATGGGTGAGGTTGGGAAGACAACTGGGCTTCTTGGCTTTGGAAGGTACCATGATGGTGGTGTAAGTTACCAAGTTACCATATTTAAGTTACCTCAAGTTACCATATTTAAATAGTAATGGCCGCATTTTCATGAGTGTGGCCATACCCCTCCACATGAGACCCCCAGCTTGCAGCAGCTGGGGCATTCCACACTTTGGGCTTTAAGGGAGGGGAGGCCGGCATGATAAGTCACTGGCCCAAAGTTGTTGAGACCTGGGGTAAGAGGTCAAGTCTTCTGTGTTCCACCCTTGACTTGTTGCCATTTTAATCACTTTCGGTTCACTTTCTCTGAGCAACCCATTGATTAAGAAGGTAATGCAAGGTCTGTGCTCCCATCTTAGAAATGTTTATGTTAAGCAACATTTGTTAAAATGCAAGATCAGCTTCTTAAAACATAAACGTACATTGTAAGAAACCCACAGTTATCATTGCTCTTGAGACAATTTGAGGTAATTCTTCACGGGGTAGTGTCGATCCCAGCCAAGGATTTTTACCTGAGCTCTCAGGTAAGACAGAACCCCAAGTGAATGGAACCGGATGTGCTGGTTCTGGACAAAAGAAGACTCCAAGATCATGGCAGCCAACTTCAGTTTGGGGATGTTGTCCGGTGAAAGAGGGAATGGACGTTCCCTGAATGTGTAAGGTATAGAGCAGAAATGCTCTGGATTCTATCAGGGTCGCTGTTTTATGGAATATTAAAGAGTGACCACGTACATTCTCATTTTTCCTTGAGACGGCACAGAGCAGGGCAGATGTGAGACTGTAGACATGGCCTTTGAGGAGGAGGTCTCTGAGTCCACTCCAGGAAAGCATGGGAAGGCTTCTGGAGTTAGGGTTGGTGTCATTATCTTAGGGCAAGTTCTGACTCAGAGCTTGGAACCCTAAGTAAATGGTTGCAGAACTGAGTCCGAGGATTAGTTTCGCAATGACAAAGTGGTATAGCTGCTTCTTCTGTGTTACCTTGGTGAGGAAATAAAGGCCCTCTAAGTGTGTCATACCATACGGATGTTGCATTGTACCGGGATGTATTTATCCTGGTAAGGTTTGTAATAGGGGGCCTTTGTTCCTGTGGGCAAGGGTCAGGGAGGGTCTTCTTAGGTAGGGAGCAAGTTCTTACCCACCGCTGGTCAGTCATTTGAGGGAGAGGTTTCCAACATGGAGACTGGCATGGGAAGGTGAGATTTTGGCATCTCAGTCCAAATCTGAGGGATCTGAATAATTTGCAAAGAATGGTAGGGTTCAGATGGGAAAAGAGTGGGGTTTATTTGTGTTTGTCTTTTCTTTATGGTATATGTACCTCCCCAGTCACCAACTAAAATAAAAGCCAAACCCCTCATATTAGAGCATTTTATGATTCCGTGACATTCATCCCTCATGCCCTGCCCTCAAAATATAAAAATCCATATCCTGTGATAAATGGCAAGGTAATTATTAGGAGTAATAGAAGGGATGAGACTACTTAAGCTCAAAATTTTGAGATCAGTCAAGGTTCTACTTGAATCACCGGTATAAATGATCCTTATTCAGCATCAAGCATCACTTAAACAACAAAAATTCCATAAATTCTACTTATCCACTGGCAAAAGAGATAAAGGTAAAATTTAAAAAAAGGTGGTATGTACTTGTATCTGTTAAAAAGATTTAGAGGAGTATATCAATATTAAGGACCATGAATGGCCACTTTCCTCTTGTTGTCATACAACCAAAATGCTTCCGTGTCTGTTATTTTATTAATTTAAAAAATTACTTTGATTTTGCCTAGAATATGACTTTGCCAAGTGATCTATCTCAGTGTGTGTGTGCATTTGTGTCTTCTGTTTCCTAACCGGGGTCGGCTGCTACTGGAAAGCCTTTGGGGTAGGAAGGGCTACTGCTCAGCCTCTCCTGCCTTCTCTGTACTTAGAAAAGGAGATTTGGGCAAGAGGAGCGGAGAAGGAGGAGGGGAGTTCTGCCTTGACTTTAGTGACCAGGTATTGACGTTCTCTGGTTTAGTAGGTGTTTAAAGCCAGCTTCATCTATCGTGAGCACTTTGATGGATTTTTCTGAGACAGTGTCTCCTCCTTCCCCCCAGTCCCTTGGGATCCTTGCCTGCAATTCGCTTGAGATGTGGTATTCGCAGTCCTCTGGCTTGGTAACATAGCTCTTTCCTAATCTTGGACACCTAGGCATACTCCTAGCTTCTTCCTGTTTATGTCTACTCACCCCCTCAGCGGCTGTCTTGGTATGTTCGTTCCTAAGACAACTCCATGCTGGCTCTCTTGCGTGTGGCCCACATCTGGTTCACTGGAAACCCTCCTGTGAACTTTGCTAAACAAACTCTCCAGTTCTAGGAGCCAATGCAGCAACACCTGCTCTGCTTACACCGGCCACTGCAGCTGAGCTCTCAGCCCTTAAATTTCTCAGGTGTGAATTAGACACCAACCAACTGCAAGAGGCACGTGTCAGCTGGTGTCCCTAAAATTTCTTCCTCTCAATTGGGGGTTTGCAGATTGAAGCCCTCACCCCTTCTCTTTCCGTTGGAGCAGGGTGAGGGGGTAGGATCATAGCATAGATTTCTCAAAGAAATCTTCAGAAATCCTTATACTATCTAAGTCTCCAGCTCCAAGATGCTTTTTATGCCTTGGTGTGGGTAAGGAGTTTAACAACTGTGAGTTAAACTAACACAGAGCCTGTCCTCATGGTTCTTATAATCTAGGGGGACAAACAATAAACAAGTATGTAATCAAATTATGTGTAATTAAAATTTGTGTCAAGGGGGTAGATAACACCTATCCAGGGAAGTCCTTTGTGCCGAGGGTCTATGCTGAGACCCAACTGCTGAGAGGAAGTCAGTTATATGAAGGGTGGAGGGTTATGGGACATAAAATCCAGATAGTGAAGCCAGCGTATGTAAAGGTGCTGGAGCAGGAAATGAAAAGCAGCTTTTATGCCTAAAAGACAATAGACAGGGGAGAAAGCAGAAGGGGCCAGTGTTGAAGAAGAAGGTAAAGAATCTGATTCTCAGACTTTTGGATTTCAAATACTAGTAAATTTTTCAAAAAAAGCATATTTGGAACTAATATAGGTTGTCAGTTTTTTATTTGGTCAAATAAAGACAAAAATAAAAACAAACAAAAACTCACCTATGGTCTACCATCACAGACTTTTCAGGAAAGAATTACAATCAGAATCTTTTCATTTTAACATTAAAAAATAGGACATAATCTTAGATTGAAAGACCTGCCTTTAAATTGAATTCATGTAGCTTTATAAAAATTTACTTTTTTGCCCTTATTTGTCTCACTCCACTTTGGACCATACTTTGGATGTAAGAAAAACTATTACAGATATTAACAATCTAATGATGGGTAATTGGGAACCAGAAATTGAGGAGTAAAACATAATCATGGACTTAGAACTTGAGACTGCAAGATCCCTGCAAGTAAACGATATGCAGAAAAATGACATTATCTGAGCCACATTTTTCATCCTAGTATTCACCAGTTTTTAAGCAGTAAGAGGCAGAAAAGCCAAGCAGAAAGCAGCTTCTAAGAGGCTGAGAAATTAAGCAGATTTATTGGCAGTTTCATAGTCAGTTTCAAATTTGAGTTCAAAACCCTGGTAAACATCTCAGGTGATCAGTTTGTATCCATGAAGGACTATATCCTAGGAGAAAGGGAATACCAATCCTAAATAGACTAGATATTACAAAGACTGAGACCTAGTCTTGAATTAGCTCAACCCTAATCTGAGTAATAAAATTTGTTGTTATTCCAACCTCCTCCAAGAAGCTTTAAAAAAGACACCCTGGAGGAAGATGGCACCAACCAGAGATTATACAGGTTTTTATAGATCATGCCAATGATTCAGTAAAACATTGCCAATCTTACCATGATATAAGAGCAAGAGGAAAAACAGATTATAGAAACAGGTACTAGAGTTATTGGACCTGTGTGTTAACAAAACAAAACAAAAACCCTGTAATAAATATTTACAGGATTTCACCAGAGAACTGGAATCCATAAAATTGAATCATATGGGAATTTGAGAATAGAAGCAAGTGATAACTAAAATTATGAACTAAATAGTTGGCCATAATAGCAGATTAGAAACAGTAGAAGAGAGTATAGGTTTGTAGAAATATCCAGGCTAAATTATAGGGTGGGGGGAAAACACAGAACATAGAATAAAGGATATATGGAACAAGATGAAAAGGTCTAAACCATGTATAATTGGAGTCCTAAAAGGAAAAGAGAGATAGAGAATAGGTTAGAAGTACTATTTGAAGTGATAGTAACCAAGAATTTCCCCAAATTTCCAAAAGTTATTGCTGTAAAGATATCAAGCCACAAATTCAAGAAACTCTGCACACCCTAAAGAGAATAAATATGCATAAACACATTATGGTAAAATCTTAAAAGAAGCCAGAGAGAAAAGACATATTACCATAAAAGGAGAAAAGATAATGTTGACTGCTAACTTCACATTAGAAGATAATGAAATTACCTAACATCTTGAAAGAAAATAACTATTACAATGGAATCCTCTATCTAGCAAGGTGAAATAAAGATGTTTTGAGACAAACAAAAACTGAGATAATTCTTTACTATCTGGCTTGTGCTAAAAGAATTGCTAAAGGGAGTTATCCAGGTAGAAGGAAAATGATCCTATAGGATCATTATTAAAGAAATAAGAACATTTAAAAAAATCTACTAATATGTTTATATGTATAATTACGTGCATGTATGTGTATGTGTGTGTGTGTGTGTGTGTGTGTGTGTTTGTGTGTGTGTGTGTGTTTATCTCCAAATATCAGGGATCTAGATTAGAATTAGGGTTTTATCAAGTCCTTTGTTAATTAAGTTCTCACTCTCCATGGGAAAAATGCCTTTCTTCTGTTTGGGTAAGAATCATTGCTTTAAATCTATTGCAGCTTTGTATCAATATGGAGAATAAATAGAAGTTGCAGTGGAAGGCATTTGTGGGGAAGGAACATTGCCTTTCTGCTAATGAATTTTTGTGGCTTTCCTTTATTTGGAGATAGTCTCTGCAGTACCTACATTTCCCTTAACCCTTCCAGAGTACCCCAGCCCGTACAGGCACTGAGTGTTTCACAGGGCCCCCTATCCAGTTGGATCTTATATGCATCTACATTTTTGTCTTATACTAGCCACTCCCACGGCATTGATTGCCAGGAGTTCTGGCTACATCATCTGTCAATTTGATTTAGTGAGTATTGGTGGGTTCTCCTGTGGATCTGTTCCACTTACTTCAAAGGCAGCCTTCTCTTTTGTGTATAGTGAATAGTATATTTGTATACCATCCTTTAATTTAGTCTTGTTCACATGCATGTTGAAGTTTCTGGCTTGTGTATAGCCTGTATGAATTTCCAGCTATGATGGAGAGTTGTTGACCTATTAATATACTTTGTTGGTCATTTCACTAGGCATTTATAAGGGGGAAAGAGCTCAATATATGTGCTTGACTTACCATCACTATTTAAAATCTTTCATTCTCTCTTTTCTTTTATGCTTTTTTTTTTTTGGCTGAAATTTTACCTCTGGTAATTTGGAAATATATATATATATATGTACACATATATATATATGTGTGTACATATATATATCCTGTTTTTATATTACTGATGATTAAATTTAAGATGTTTGAAAGCCATACTTTATTCTTTTGATTTCTATTTGTCAGCTGATGCATATTTTATGCTTTTCTTCTTCATTCCTACCCTTTGGGGCTTTGTTATTATAACCTGGGATCTTATACTCAGTTTCTTGGCACCATTTATTCCCTTTATATCTTTTCTTTCATAATCATATTTCAAACTATCGTTGAAACTTGTGTTTGTGTGCATACATTATTTCAGTGTTCATTGTCAGTATTTTCAGTTCTTAATTCCGAATCATCACTTTGTTTGCAGGGATATGTTTTGAGCTGTGCTTCTGGAATTTTAATGCACATATGAATCACCTAGGGATCTTGTTGAAATATAAACTTTGATTCAGTAGGTCTGGAGTGGGATCCAAGATCTTTCATTTCTAACGAATCCCCAGGTAATGTCAATGCTGCTTGTCCGTGGACCACACTTCAAGCAGCAAGACTTTATAGCCTTCTTAATTTCAGGAAAAAGTTGTGGGTCTTATACTTTATGAGTCCTTATATAATATATCTGAAAATGTCTTTCTCTTGACTTTACACATAAACAGTGAATGGCTTATTTGGGTATAAAATTCCCGAGACACAAATTTTCCCTCTCAAGACTCAGAAGTTCTTTTTCCATAAAGTTTGATATACAGTTTTGCTCACAGACCTCTCAATCTGGCTTAATTTTTTTGTCTTCTTTGGTAGATAACCTATATGTTCTGCCTGGCTGCCTATAGAAGGCTGTATTTTTCCCTTAGGAGTTTTACAATGTTGCATCTAGCTATCGGTCTCTTTTCATTTATTTTTCCTTGGCACATGGTGGCCACTTTTGCTGGACAGATTTAGATCTTTATT
>NW_006798027.1:1249067-1267023 GCF_000442215.2 Lipotes vexillifer
GTAGGGAAAATTTTCTTCTCTTGTATCATTTACTGTTGGTTCTTGCCTCTTTATTCTGTCCTCTTCTCCATGAACACTTGTTATTTCTGTTTGTCTTCTACTTTTACTCTAGTCACTTTCATCTGTTGTTTATTTTCCTGTGTGTTTAAGAGTGCTTTGCAAGATCCTTGCCACTTGAATTTTTCTCTGATTTATTTTCTAATGATGTTTCAAAGTGCTGCTATGGTGTATTTGTTATCTTACCTTCTTTCCTTCATTTTAAACCTGGCCCTTCTTTGTGCACCTATTGTCTTAATCATCTGCATCTTATCACGTATACTTTTGTGTCTTTTTTTAGTGTGGTATCTGGTTAATTCTTACTTATTCTTCAAGGTCATCCTCATTTAGGAAACCTATCTTGACATCTTGGTCTAAATTTGATGTTTCTCTTTTTTGCTTCTTATTATTATACTCCTTTTAGGCAAGGGACATTTACTTCACCACTCTAAGGTTTAACATCTAACATATGATTAGGACCCACACATTGTTAATTGAATGAGTAAATAAGTGAATGTGTGCTCACCCATCACTTCACATCTTTTGCCAATGCTCTTATTTCTGCCTAAAGCATCCTTTTTCTCCTTTTGGTTGTTAACAACATGTAGTTGATCTTGGAAAGTCCTTTGAATCTCCATTTCTTCCTTAAAGCATTTGTTGGCAGTTTCTACCATTTACTAGGTTAGGTGCAGTTCTTTGGTGTTTCTATAGGATCTTGTGAACATACTTTTATCAGAGTGTTTATTTCATTGTGTTGTTCTGTTATTTTTCTATTTCCACAATTGAAAAAACATTTTAGGTGGCATAGATGGTGTCTTTCTTCTCTTTATTCTGTGTCCAACATTACTACTGATGTTTAGAGGAAATTTAGTATATTTTATTCCATAAATAAATAGGTGAATGAATTAATAAATCCAAAGACTGATAAAAAAAAGCCTGCTTGACTACAGTATGGGTCTGTGGGATAGGTAAGGATGCGTAATTTTGTGAAGAATATTGAAAGCTATGTTGGAGAATATAGACTTTTGATGAAGATTTTTTTTTAATTTTAATTTTTGTTGATTAGTTTTTAAAAGACGTTTATGTATATATTATTCAGATATTAGACTTGCTGGTTTCCTCTCTTTGCCCATTTGCCCTACTTTCTAGGAGATTTGCCTAAACTTATTTTCCAGTGCTGTAAGTACTTTCTCTCTCTCTTTTTTCCTCTTTCTCTATTTTCTTCTTATATATTTTTTGTTCCTTGAATTATTTTTTTTAACAAAAGCAGTCTGTCCTTGATTCTCAGATGCAGTATCTTCTCTTTTATCTCTGAGCATATAGAAAAAGACTTGTGGGGCAGGGTTGGGGGGAGTTTTCTTCTCCCTGCATAGTCTCAGTTCTTTCCAAATTACTGTTTTCTGTTTTGTTTTTGTCACTATCTTTCATGTTAGAAACCTTTCTAAGATTTCTGGTGATCCTTATTTTGTTTTGTTTTGTTGTTGTTGTTGTTGTTGATGTTTAAGGAAAAGAGTTGCCAGCTTAATTTTAAGGAGATGTGGCTGGTCTATCTCATTGCCTGATGATGTTTTTAGGTATTTTATTTTGGGCTGCTCTGATTTCTCAGACAAAGATCCTCTGATTCCAATATTCTAGGAACCAAGTGGGGAGGAAAGCTGGGCTCAAATTGATTTATAGGTTTATTTCACTCAAAATTCTAGCAAGGTTTTTTTATGTAGATTAAACAAGATTATTCTAAAATTTATATGGAAAGGCAAAGCCACAGAATACCTAAAACAATTCTGAAAAAAAATAGAGTAGAAGGAATCAGTCTACCTGTTATCAAGACTTATACAGCTACAGTAATCACAACTGTGGTATTGGTGGTAATGGCACCTAGATCAATGGGAGAAAATATTTGCAAACCACATATCTGATAAAGGACTAGGATCTATATTAAGGACTTTAAAAAATTAACGATTAAAAAAAAACAATCCAATTAGAAAATGAATAAAAGACCTGAACAGATATTTCACCAAAGAGGATACACAGATGTCAAATAAGTACATGAAAATGTACTTATTATCACTAGCTGTTAGGGAAATGCAAATTAAAGCCACAATCAGACATTATTTTTTACATACCTATCAGAATACCTTTTTTTTTTTAAGTGACAACATGAAATGCTGGCAAGAATGCAGAGAAACTGGATCACTCATACACTGGTGGTGAGAATGTAAAATAGTACAGCCACAGGCAGTTTCTTAAAAAAATAAACATGCAACTACCATACAACCCAGCAGTTGTACTCCTGGGCATTTATCCCAGAGAAATGAAGACTTGTTTTCACATGAAAACCTGAATGTTTTTAACAGCTTTACTCATAATATCCCCAAAATGGAAACAACCCAGATGCCCTTTAGTGGGTGACTAGTTAAACAAGCTATAGTATATCCATACCATGGACTACTACACAGCAGTAAAAAGAAATGAACCACTGATACAGGCGATGACCTGGATGAATCTCCGAGAATTATGCTGAGGTACAAAAAGCCATTCTCCGAAGGTTACATACCATATGATCCCATTTATATAATATTATTAAAATGGCAAAAATTATAGAAATGGAGAACAGATCAGTAATTGCCCGGTATTAAAGAAGAGTTGGGGGTGGTTGGAAAGAAGGTATGACTATAAGAGGCAACTTGAGGGATCTTTGGGGTAATAGAAGTGTTCTGTATTCTGACTGTATTAATGTAAATATCCCGGTTGTGTTATTGTAACACAGTTTTGCAAGATGTTATCATTTGGGGAAACAGGGTCATAGGATTTCTTTTCATTATCTTACAGATCAATGTGATTTACAGTTATTTTAAAATAAAGTATTCAATTTATTTTTAAAAACACCTAGAAAGGCCAGGTAAAATAGGACGTAAATCTTTTTTAGGTAAAGTTGAATGGAGCGATATACCATTTTCATGGATAGGAAGGCTAAATATGGTCAAGATGTCAGTTTCTCCCAACTTGATGTTTAGATCCAGTGCAGTCTCGGTCAAAATCCCAGCATAATATTTTGTGGATAACAGCAAACTGATTCTAAAGTTTATGTGGAGAGGCAAAAGACCCAGCGTAGTCCATGCCATACTGAAGGAGAATAGTAAGAGGACTAAAACTACTTGACTTCAAGACTTACTATAAAGGTACAGTAATCAAGACAGTGTATTATTCTTGAAGGGATAGACAAATGGATCAGTGAAACAGAATAGAGAGCCCAGAAATAGACCTCCATAAATGTAGTCAACTGATCTTTGACAAAGGAGCAAAGGCAATACAATGGAGCAAAGATAGTCTCTTCAACAAATGGTGCTAAAACTACTGGACATCCACATGCAAAAAACTGAGTGTGGACACAAACCTTACACTAACTCAAAATATATAAAAGAACTAAATGCAAAACACAAAACTATAAAACTCCTAGGAGATAACCTAGGAGAAAACCTTAGATGACCTTAGGTATGGCAGTGACTTCTTAGATGCAACACCAAAGGCATGATCCATGAATAAAATAATTGATAAGCCAACTTCATTAAAATTAAAAACTTCTATTCTGCAAAAGATAATGTCAAGAGAATGAGAAGACAAGCCATAGACTTGGGGAAAATATTTGCAAAAGACATATTTGATAAAGGACTGTTATCCAAAATATACAAAGAACTTGTAAAGCTCAACAATAAGAAAACAAACAACCCAATTAAAAAATTGGGCAAAGACCTTAACGGACACCTCACCAAAGAAGATATGTAGATGGCATAAAAGCACCTGAAAAGATGCTCCACATCATCTGTCATCAGGTAACTGCAAATTAAAGTAACGAGAGACCACTATACACCTATTGGAATGGTCAAAATCTGGGACACTGACCACAGCAAATGCTGGTGAGGGTGTGGAATAACAGGAACTCTCATTCATTGCTAGTGGGAATGCAAAATGGTACAGCTGCTTTGGAAAACAGTAAGACGGTTTCTTACAAAACTAAACATACTCTTACAATATGAGTGAGTGTTCATGCTCCTTGGTGTTTGCCCAAGGTAGTTAAAAACTTATGTCCACACAAAGACCTGCACACAGATGTTTATAGCAACTTTATTCATAATTGCCAAACTTGTAAGCAACCAAGATGTCCTTCGGTAAGGTGAATGGATAAATAAAATGTACATCCAGACAATGGAATGTTATTCGACACTAAAAAGACATGGTCTATCAAGGCACAGAAAGACATGGAGAAAATTTAAATGCATATTACTAAGTGAAAGAAGCCAATCTGAAAAGGCTGCATACTCTATGATTCCAACTATATGACATTCTTGAAAAGGCAAAACTATGAAGACAGTAAAAAGATCAGTGGTTGCCAGGGGTTAAGGGTCGGGGGTGGGGGTGATGAGTAGATGGAATACAGAGGATATTTGGGGCAGTGAAAATACTCTGTATGACACCATAATGATGGACACGTGTCATACATTTGTTCAAACCCGTGGAATATCCAACTCCAAGCATGGCCCCTAATGTAAACTGTGAACTTGGGGTGATTAGGATGCATCAGTGTAGGTTCATCAATTGTAGCAAAGGCACCACTCTGGTGGGGAGTGTTGATAATGGGGGACGAAGCTATGCCTGTGTGAGGGCAGGTGATATATGGGAAATATCGGTGCTTTCCCCTCAATTTTGCTGTGAACTTAAAACTGTTCTAAAAAAATTGTCTTAATAAAAAAACAGTAAAGTTGAACATACAAGAAATTAAATGAAATCTACAGAGCCAAAAAACAAAGAGGAAACTGAGGGCCAGACCAGTAAGTGCATAACTGATTTTGTGCCTACCCTGGGGATGGAGATGGGATTTACTGGTCTCTAGAACTCAGGCTTTTGAGTTTTAATTCCTTCACAGTCACAGGAGATCAAGTCTTGTGTGTATATGAGGCACAGTATAGGAACTCCAGCCCTAATTTAAAGACAGGACTGTTGAGGTCTATATACTTAGTAAACAGATGGGCTGGAAAAAAATAAAAGCCATACATCAACATAGGGAATTTAAATATTGGTCTCAACATTAAATGAAAAAAATTTTCCACTTTGGAACAATGGACCTACTCTCCCAAGAATTTGAGGTGC
The DNA here is from genome assembly GCF_000442215.2 of Lipotes vexillifer. NCBI lineage: Eukaryota > Metazoa > Chordata > Mammalia > Artiodactyla > Lipotidae > Lipotes > Lipotes vexillifer. The sequence continues at coordinate 1,254,249 of NW_006798027.1, forward strand.
ATGCATATTGATCTACATATGTTGTATATATTGAGTTGGATGTTTATATCCCATTTGATTGTGGAAGCCTTGAGGTGAGAAATTAATATGAAAAGTAGTTTTGTTACCCTTGACAGCCCTGAGGTTACTGCAGTAGTAAGAGATACGGAGAGACGGGTCACCAAGCCAGGCTGTATAGGATTCCTATCCCTATCAATAGAGCCCTGCTTATGATAAGCTTGCAATCCAAAATAGATAATACACATGGAAATATTTGCAATGAATAAGCCCCAGCCGGCAGAGCATGGAATATTTAAGAGAGAAAAGTCATACAGTTATCTAAATCGATGCAAAAGTGGCATTTGATAAAATGAACACATTCATAATTGAAATGAAAAATCTTCTCACACTAGGAATAGAGATGTACTCTCTTAGTCTATAGAATGTTACTGCATTTTCTTTAACATTAGATATGACATAAGAATGGCTACTGTCATTGTTCATATTCATTACTGTACATGAGGTCCTAGTCAGTATAAGGCAAGAAAAAGAAATACAAAGTATAACAATTAGAAAGGAAGAAGGAAAACTCATTATTCATAGACTACCTGATTGTCTAGACAGAATATCCAAGAGTATCTACACATAAAATAATAGGACTAATGAAAGAATTCATTAAGATTATTGGAAGCAAAGTTAGTGCACAAATAACAACTATATGCTTACACAGTAGGAAAAACTAATAAGAAAGCAAATTTCAAAAGGACACCATTTTTGCTATTTAAAAAATATAAGGTACCTTGTAATAAATTCAATAAAAGATATACAAGGCCTTTATGAAATATTTAAAAGCTCACCTAAATAAATGGAAATATATAATATGTTCATATTTGGAAGCCTCAATATCATAAAAATGCCAGTTTCTCCTAAATTATATTTAAATTAAATGTAATTTCAAGAGTCGTATGGAAGTGCAAAGATAATAAAAACAGTTTTGAAGAACAAAAGACTTGCCCAAACACTAACATTAAAAAAAAATTTAACTATAGTAGTAGGATGGGCACAAATATGCCAGTGTAGCAAAATCAAGAGCCCAGAGACAAAAACATGCATATGTAGGATTTCAAGGTGTCATGAAAAATTTGTGTAATTACACCTGAAACTAATCTAATGTTATATGCCAATTATACCACAATTTAAAAAATGGTGGAGAAAAGATGAATATTCAATACATGAGGTTCAGATATGATTGTTAATATCCAAAGGAAAATATTAGAAAATGTCAATCTATTAAAGAATAAATTCCAGGTGGATTAAAATCTACTTATGAAAAGCAAATCTTGAAAACATTTAGAAGAAGAATATATAGGAGAGTATATATGATCTTCTATATATCTTCTATATATCTTTATGATCTCTGGGTAGTGAATTATTCCTTAACTAAGACAAAAAGAGCATAAGTTGGGAAGGAAAATATTCATAAGTTTAAGCAGGCTTTGTATTGTAAAAATATATACTATAAACCAAAAGAAGAGCATAGAATGGGAGAAAATCTTGATAATGAATATAACCAATAAGGGATTAGTGTCTGAGATATTTAAATACAATAAAACAAAAGCAAAGCAAACTAGCAGAAGAATGGGAAAAGGATATGAACAGGAAGTTCACAGAAGGGGAACCTGCACAGTCAAAAACAAATGAAAATATTAACCTCATTAACAAAAAAAAAATGCAAAAAATACAAAGTGAGATATTTCATATTCTTCAGACTGGGAAACTTTTTAAAGTTTAAAAATGCCAAATACTGCCCTAGATGTGTAAAAACAAGAACTTTTCTGCACTACTAATGGGGGTGAAAATTGGTATTCCCACTTTAAAGGGCAGTTTGTCATTCTCTGGTACTAGTGAAGCTGTAAATGCCCACAACAGAACAGTCCCACTAGGGTATATATCCCAGAGAAACGTGTGCAGATGTACCCTAGGTGATTGTATAAGATTGCTCATTGCAGAACCAACCTAAATCTTCATAGACTTTTAGGAAAATTGATCATTAAAAAATAGAAAGAATTGATAAATTGAGCTATATTTATAAATTGGATTACTCTAGAGCCATAAAAATGAATGAATTAGACATGCGTCTATCAACATGGATATTTTCAAAAACATAGTGTTGGGACAAAAAAAAAAATCAAGCTGTGAAAGGTTATGTAAATTATGATACCATTTACTTAGTTACCTCTAACCAAAGGGAGGGAGGCAGGGGAGTAAGACTGAGGAGGTTTGGCAGGGGGCTTCCACCATATTTGTAATGACACATGTCTTACAAATAAATCTGAAGAAAACTTTCAAGAAATGATGACGCTTACTGGCGTGTACATGAGTTTGCATCATTCTCCCGACCTTTTTTTGGACTTAAAACATTTCATAATAAAATAATTGTAGGAACCCCAAAACAGCTCTATCCTAAATATTGCTACTGTGTTTCGAGTCACCATTCCTGCAGTAGTACTTGCTTGACTTTTTTATTTTTTAGGACTTAACGCAGTATTCTTTAGTCTATTTATGTACACATCTTAACCTATATTTTAAAATTTACCTTTAGGCCTGGGAATCTCCAAATTTTTGCTTGCTGCCTGAGCTCATCTAGTTTGAATACATATCTGAAGCTAGGGAAGATCTTAAACCAAATATAAAAATAAAATTAAATGAGAGAATAGTGTGTTCTGAGGTATGTACATTAAGAAAAGTGTATGGTGAGGCAACATTTGTTCTCCAGCTTGGTTCCTGGCATAAGGCCAGGCCTGTGGTGCACCCACTCTTTCGATGATTCTGATAAGAAACAGGGACAGTAACGTTATTTCTCTGCATAAAAATTATATTAGATTACTTCAAAGGAAAGGCAGTAGGATTGTTAATAATTCTGTCTTTCCTGCTCCCCACCTTTTAGGCAGCCCCAAACCTTGCATACCCACTCCCATATTGAGACGTTTCACTGTAATTTTGGAAGTACTCTGTGATTGTTAAGAAGGGAACCTACTTCCCTTGGAAAGCTTATCAGGTCTCCTTATCCTGGAACAGCTTTAGAGACTCATTAAATTCTTCATAAATATTGAGCTTTTGTGGTCGATTTTTCTTGGAAGAGGTATGTGGAGGTGGTTACATAAAAACCAGACAAAAAGCTCTCCCAAAGCTTTAGAAGACCTTTCAATGCCTTCTCTTTTTATCAGTGTGCCCCTTTAAATTTATGATTTAGGAAGGGGAGTGAGTGTGGCTATTTTGCTCATTTATTTCTTTGTGGATAAAGTTATTTCAGAATTTGATTACATTTAAATACACAGTTCTTTTGCACTGTAAACCATACGCCAGCCAGAATGTCTCTTTCTCTCGCAGAAATTTGCAATTTGATATTCTAGTCAAGTGCCAACCATGGGAAAGACAGGTTTAACTGCTATTTTAAAAAATTAATATATTTCTATTCTTCAAAACACATGCTTCTTAGTTTTTAAGACACTAGTATTTGAGTCAGTACATCAGCAAATGAATGCAATAAATTATAGTGCTGTAAACTCCAGGGAAATTTTATTAATGTTTTTAATGTATCCTCATGTGGAATCAACATGTGTTTTTTATATATTCATAAATTTATGGCTTCAAAAATCTTCAATTTCAGGGTGTTATGAATGTTGTAGTGGATAGAAAAGACATAATTGTGAAATGATGTTCTTGAATTTTCATATACTTCTGATAACCATTAGCTCTTGCAAATAATAATTAGAATGGAATTAAAAACTTGGAAGTAATATTTCTGCAGCTCAGTTGCTTTGAGCCAAAGGAATTATTTCCAGAATACGCTGGCAGGTTCCTGCTTGGGGAATTAGGACTCCAGTGTCCTTAACTTTAAAATAACTTGCATTTCATTTTATGCCTGTTTCATAAAGTGGCCATTCATTTTCACACTAAATTGTAACCAAAGCATTCCACATCAATAGAGGCCAGTCAGTGGGTTCAGTGTGTGTTAGGTTGGACAAAATGAGGTAGAACATGAAAAATGTCCACCAGATGGTTGGGTTAAAAAACAAACCTTCCTTCTGACTTATTAAAGGAATTGAGGGATAATCCTACTGCATCTTTATATCCACATCCTAGTACATAGTTGGTTCACCATAAGAAGTCACTGGAGAAGGAATGTGTCCAAAATGGTACTTTATATTTTGAGAATTCATGAAATGAAATGCTCCTTTTTTCATATCACTTTGCTGCAGTTGTAGTAGCATTTTTAGTAGAGATATACTTACGTTTTAGGTTTAGATTTTCAGGCCCAACACTCAAGATTCAAGTTAGTGCCTCACAATTAGGACATAGCAGATGGCAGTGGGGTGTAGACCACGACCATATGGTCTACATGGCAGGTCTGAGACACAAGCTGCCATCAGCAAATATGTTCTTTTCTCTTAGTGTTAAATTTTTCAAAATTGGTTTTGTTTTTCATTTAAATAACTAAAATTAAACAATTACTAAAAATGCATCTGAAAAATTATTTCTGAAGTTCTCATACACTTTTAAAGAAAATGTCATTCTTTGTAAGTTTCCACAGTTTTTGTATTCCAGTATTTAGATCAATTCAAATACTCTTTTAAGCCATGTTTTTTGTAATTCACCTGCCCCCTTGAAATTGGAATCAAAAGCTTTTGGGTTATAAGTCAGCATAATACAAGAAGATTTTGGTTATCACTTCCCTAATCTATTAGCTGCTTTCCTCAATTGGGGCTTTTCCAAAAAAAGCAGAGTACTTCAAATTACCCTTTCACTTTTTCTGTAGTTTATTTTCTTCTTTTATCCACGCATAATAAGCACAATGAAATAAGTCATGTAAGTAAATGACCTTGTCCACTGGCATAGCTGTTGTTTCCCAGGAGAATGGAGTCATATCCTTTTGACCAAGAGAGAGACTTCTCCACCCTAATACATTTTTCCTGCCAGACTCCCAGTTTGGTGCTAATGTGGCCTGGCTGAGAGTTTAATAAATTTGAAAGTCCTATACCTCTGATGAGTCACAAAGATGGAAATATACAGTGTTAGAAAACACTAAGACTGGATCAAACTATTGCGATAATCTAGGAAGATGTTCTAAACTACAAGTCAAGAGAACTATATTAAAAAGAGGCAACTAATTGGACACTTTGTCTGTATTCCAGTTCAGAAATTTAAGTATCATTTAGGTAATGCTTTTGGAGGCAGCCGTAGTGCTGTTCTTTTCACTCCAAAATGCCTTTCTCCTGTATACTTTCTAAATCCCATTAGGGAGTGCACCTCCCAGAAAACAGATATGAAGAGACTGAGGTACATGATGCAGTTGGAGCAGAAAGTAAGCTGAGGATGGTATGAGATGTGGATGGAGAAGGGTGAGTTTAAGAAGGATTGCAAAGAAAGAAAAAGCAGTATCAAAAAGTGTATCAGTGGAGTTCCTTGGTGGCCTAGTGGTTAGGATTCTGGGCTTTCACTTTCACTGCCATGGCGCAGGTTCAGTCCCTGGTCAGGGAACTGAGATCCCACAAGCTGCGTGGCATAGCCGAAAAAAAAAAAAAAAAAAGCATACTGGACAATAAAATACAAAATAATCACTACAGGAAAAAGAAAACCAGTCACGTGGAGGGATATCTGTAGGAGATTTCTTGGAAGTATAAGAGAAGGTCAAACAAATGAGATGTATATTAGAGAAAATCATAGATCAATAAGGAAATAATAGGAGCGGAGAAAGGGGACTCTAACTTAAGAATTACAGATATTCTTGGAACAAGAGCAGTAATCAAAATTATAATCTGAGAAGAATATGTGGCACTGCAAGTAAAGACCTTGAGTAGTCTAGTCAAAAAGGCCAACCATTTTTAATCAAAATCAATGAAAATAAACACACAACTAGGTACACCCTGACTATAATTTTTACTTCAAATAGTAACAAAACAAAACACTATATGCTTCCAGGCAGAAAAATAAAACACATGTACAAAAGAATAAAAATCAGACTTCTGTGAATCTAAATGTCAAAGGTCAATGAAGTGTGTTTACAGTTTTGAGGAAAAAGGAACATGAAAAAAGTAATATATCTTGCTGCCTTGCCTTTCCTATGTGAAATACAAAGTTTAATAATAATATGGGAGACATTTACCCTTCTTGAAAAAACAACCAATCAAATAATACTTAGCCAACCAAGAGTTAAAAATGCATACATGAAGAAGTCATTAGATAAAAGGAATGGCATTTATTATCCATTTCTATATATGTATCCTAAATGTGAACAAAAATGAAAGCATAAAGATGTTTAGCAAAGCATTATTATATAAAATAAGCGGACTCAGCAATCCTGCTTCTTAGTATTTGCCCAAGAGAAATGAAAAGTTATGTTCACACAAAACCTGTATGTGAATGTTTACAACATTCTAGTTCATAATTGCTAAAAGCTGGAAACAACCCAAATATCCAGTTGGTGAATGGGTAAATAAACTGTTGTACATACACATAGTGGAATACTATTCAGCAATTAAAAAGGAACAAACTATGGATACACGCAACAACATGGGTGGATTTCTTATGTATTATGTTAAGTGAAAGGAGTCAGTCTCAAAAAACTATACACTGTATGATTCCATTTATGTGGCATTCTGGAAAAGGCAAAATTAATGGGGCAGAAAACAGATCAGTGGCTGAGGGTGGAGAGAAGTTGACTACAGGGGAGCAACCTGAGGGCATTTATGAGGTGATGGAGCTGTTCCACATGTTGATTGTGGTAGTGCTTACACAGTTGTATGGGTTTGTGAAAATGCATGAAATGGTGCACCCCCAAAAAGTGAATTTTAATGTATGTAAATTTTAAAAGTAGGGAAAAAGAAGAGGCAGCACAAATAGCCACAAAAGGTAATGTCTGTAGAGCAATGTGAATATACTTACAATGCTGAAGAGTATACTTAAAAATGGTTAGGATGGTAAATTTTATGTTATGTGTATTTTACCACAATTAAAAAAATTCAAATTCAAAACTACAAAAAAAGTAATGTCTGTATTATAGACTATTATGTAGTCATTAAACAATTTTTTTCCAAGGAATTATTAATAAAATGGAAAAAGGCTATAATATTAGATTAAAATGAATACAAACTTGAATGGGCTGTATGATTTCACAACTGTAAATAAATCAGGGCAGAAACACTGGAAGATGAAATGCAAGATTATGAAGGGTAAAGGTCTTGATGATGGGATTTTTAAAATATTTATTTATTTATTTATTGGTTGTGTCGGGTCTTAGTTGTGGCACGCGGCATCTTTTGTTGTGGCGCATGGGCTCTTTGTTGCAGTGCGCGGCCTTCTCTCTAGTTGTGACATGCAGGCTCATTAGTTGCCATGGGCGCATGGGCTCCAGAGCAAGCAGGCTCAGTAGTTGTGGCTCTTGGGCTTAGTTGACCAGAGGCATGTGGGATCTCAGGTCCCCGACGAGGGATCAAACTTGTGTCCTTTGCATTGCAAGACGGATTCTTAACCACTGGGCCACCAGGGAAGTCCCAATGATGGGATTAATGCTTGGTTTTCTTCCTTTATACTTCTTGGCACATTAGTAGTTTTCACTTACTCTTTTTTGTAATTGATAAAAATAGAATCGTCAGAAAGTATGTGCAGTGAGTTATACACTGCTGAAATAGACTTGTTCAGTCATTTCATATAGGCTCATATTTAAATCACACCAGCAAAAAAGGATCTCTTTGGGTCCACTTTTTAAAAGTTCTCTTCTTCCAGGGACTTCCCTGGTGGCACAGTGGTTAAGAATCCACCTGCCAATGCAGGGGACACAGGTTTGAGCCCTGGTCTGGGAAGATCTCACGTGCCGCAGAGCAACTAAGCCCGTGCGCCACAACTACTGAGCCTGCGCTCTAGAGCCCGCGAGCCACAACTGCTGAGCCTGAGCACCACAACTGCTGAAGCCTTCGCGCCTAGAGCCCGTGCTGTGCAACAAGAGAAGCCAACGCAGTGAGAAGCCCGCGCACTGCAACCAAGAGTAGCCCCCGCTTGCCGCAACTAGAGAAAGCCCGCACGCAGCAATGAAGACCCAACACAGCCAAAAAAAAAAAGTTCTCTTCTTCCAGGACTAACTATTCTAAAACAACTTAACGCTTGACTTTTAATTCAAGATGGCGAGTTAAGCCTGTGTTTAGCTTTTCTTGCTCCAAATTTGCCATTGAATTGGCCAGGGACACATAAAGGGTAAAAACATACCTCCATGGAAAAACTGGGAAAGATCCCATTCACAGATGAATTATCTTTAAGGAGTTAATGTAAAATACAGAGCAGCAAGCACTGCACTGAGGAAAGGATCTGCCAGATGGAATTCCAAACATCCAAAAGGAAAGCTTGCCTGGAAGATGAGTGGCTGGGTCCCAAAGCAAGTGGTTGGAGGGAAGGATAGTGTGTGGTCATCCCTGGAGGATTCTCAAGCACATACATACATGCATATATGACTTCAGATCCTAGAGGATCGGTATCCTAAGAAGTCCGCCCCAACACTATGTTTTGTAGCATTTGTTTAATAAGGCTGGTGGCTGGAGTAAAATATAAGCATTGCCTCAGGCAAATTTCTGACAGAGACCATTGTACTGATTAGAGAGGAAGGTTATAGAGGGCCTAGCTAACTTGGTGACCTCAGTGAGTGAGGAAGAGAAATTCCCTTTCAGGGACGTGCTACACAAATACTTCTGCCTGTAGTTTTACCTTCTTTTTCATAGAAAAAGAAAACATATATGCACACATTACACACACACACAGTGTACATTAATTTCAGTGGTTATATAGACTCTCGGGTAAAAACTGTGCTTAAGTAATATTATTACATTAATTCAACTAAAGAATTCACTGTATTTAATGTGACACTTCCATGAGACTTTTTGGCCTCCTGATCCTTGAAAGTTATTTCTTAGAATTTAAACTTTGAGTCTTTGAGGTAATGGGCACTAATAAAGTTTTACGTGTGCCTCGTTTTCACTTGTATTTTTTTTCCTGCTTGCAACTTCCATGAAATCCTTATTTTCTTTTTTTTCCTCAGGAATTGTGAAGGGCAGAATATTCGATACAAGACGTGCAGCAATCATGTAAGTTCTGTATGTAATAAAAATATATAATCCCATAAAATATGTTCATGTTTGAAGTTATTATGTACCGTAAAGCTAATGGCCTCTTGGTACTCATTGTGGAAAATTTGAATATTCATTTAATTGACAAGAGGTTTTGTATATCTCATACCTGCCCTTTATACTACCCTTTTAGGCCACTTCGCATGTATGATCTAATTTGGTAAGCATTTAATAATTTCTGAATTCATAGAAACAGTACATAATACTTGTAAATGCCTTCAAAGTTCAAAGTGCTCTATGTGTAGGATTTCACCTGACCCTCACAACTGTCTCCGAGATGTTGGCGTACGAGGTGTGGTTATTTCTTTATTTCAAATGAGGGGACTGGGGCCGAGGGAGGTGAAATTATTTTCCAAAGGCCGCAAAGGAAGCATTGAACTTGAACTTGTCTAGTGCTGTTTCTCCTGCTCCAAAACACCTGTCCCACTCCCTGCAAACTGTGTTAAGGAGTACTGTAGGTGACTCAAGAAAACCACACCTGAGGAAGGGTTTGTAAACCTTGCTCTCATTCTACAGTGATCAACACAAACAAAAACTAAAATTCAAATATACAAATGTGCAAAATGCAAAATAAAATGTCAGAAAGCACCAATCCTATTTTCCACATAAAACATTTCGGTTGTTTGTCATATATACCCGAATCAAAATGACAGGAATTCAAAGGAAATTCTGAAAATCTGAAGATCTAAGTGAGATTTAGGTGTTTTTGTTTGTTTGTTTGTTTGTTTTTTGCAGTACTTGGGCCTCTCACTGTTGTGGCCTCTCCTGTTGGGGAGTACAGGCTCCGGATGCGCAGGCTCAGTGGCCATGGCTCACGGGCCTAGCCGCTCCGCGGCATGTGGGATCTTCCCAGACCGGGGCACGAACCCGTGTCCCCTATATCGGCAGGCGGAATCTCAACCACTGCGCCACCAGGGAAGCCCAGATTTAGGTTTTTTATTAAAAAAATCCATTTTTCTCAATTAGCTATGTCATTTATTTTAAATGTTTCACTTACTGGAGGGACTGCCCATCTCTGTTCCTTCTCTGTCCTGGGCCAGTGTGAGACAGCAGTCCTGGATAAGCATTTCTGTTCCATGGACCCAAACTCTTCCTCATTGGACAGCCTCAAGCTCTAGACTTGGGGAGTGGAGAATAGGCAGTGTTAGCAGGACCTTTTGTCTGTGGAGCTCGAGCCACGTTTTCAGTCTGTTTTAATCAGTGGCGAAGCAGAAATGTTTCTCTCTCAAACTTTGGTGGGAAAAATCGTGCTTATTTATAGGGCACTCAAAATCCAATATCACCCAGCCCTGAGGTAGCCAGGTTTGTGTCCACTATGTCCTAGGAGGGATTTTGGGAGACAAAGCAAATAGGTTTCACATGTCCTGTGACAGGATGGACTTGAGGAATCGAGAGATACACATGCACGTGGTTGCACAATTAAATGAGCTGGAATCCAGGTGGGGATGCAGGAGGGAGAGAGGTTGACCGAGCACAGACACAGGCTGGCATTTAGGTATAAGCAGAGTCTAGCATTCGTTCTTTTTTTTTTAATTAGATTAATTAATTTTGTTTATTTATTTTTGGCCTCACCGCACAGCACGTGGGATCTTAGTTCACCGACCAGGGATTGAACCCGTGCCCCCAGCATTGGAAGCATAGAGTCTTAACCACTGGACCACCAGGGAAGTCCCCTGGCATTCATTCTTACACCAGCACGTGGTTGTATTAGCAGGCTCAGGGTTTTACACACAAGACGTTTCCATCTACTACCTTTTGCCTGGGTACATTTTATTTTTTAATTGCTGCTGCAACACATTACCACAAACTTGGCTTACAGCAATACAAATATTTTATTATCTTACAGTTTTGGAGGTCAGAGTTCTGATATGGGTCTCACTGGGCTAAAATTAAGGTGTTGGCAGGGCTGCATTCCTTCTGGAGTCTCTAGGGAAGAATCCATTTCTTTGTCTTTTCCAGTTTCTAGAGGCTGCCCACATTCCTTGGCTTGTGGCCCCTTTTTCCAACTTCCAAGCCAGCAACATTGCATCTCTCTGTCCATTTTTATGTAGTCACATCTGCCTGTGATCACAGCTGAGCAGCGTTCGCCCACCTGGATTATCCAGGATAATCTCCCCCTCTCAGGGTCCTTAACCTTAGTCAAAGGATGCTTTGGGCAAAGCCCCTTTTGCCATGTAAGGTAACCTATTCTCAGGTCCTAGGGATTAGGTTTTGACCATCTTTGGGGAGGTTGCATTATTCTGATTAACACAATGGGACAGCTTGGCATCTCAGATTGGTCTGGCAAATTCCTTGCAGTCATTCCAGAATAAATTTCACAACAGTATGCTATCAAGGAATACTCTGTGAAGCTATCTAGGGGAATTCATTTTAACTGTGCAGATCAAGATACTACATTCTGAGATTTCTCTCTCTGTCTCTCTGTCTCTGTCTCTGTGTGTGTGTGTGTGTGTGTGTGTGTGTGTGTGTGTGTGAGAGAGAGAGAGAGAGAGGCTGCTCTAGCTAGTTCCATTCTGAGATTTCATTCTAGGGTTTCTCTCTCTCTCTCTCTCTCTCTCTCTCTCTCTCTCTCTCTCTCTCTGTGTGTGTGTGTGTGTGTGTGTGTGAGAGAGAGAGAGAGAGAGAGAGAGAGAGACTCTGCTCTAGTTAGTTCCAAAAAGGCAGCTCTTTTCAACACAAGTGTTATAAGGGTCTAGGAGTGTTGTGCCATGCAATGTAGAGATAAAATATAATCTACTAAAATTGGTGCATATTAGTTGCAATGGTTAGAACTTTGGTGCGCTTGAGTGAAGATCTGATGCCCCTGAGGCTCCGAGGGTCTTGGGAGTACACGTGGTCTCTAATTGATGTTCCCTTGAAAGAGTCTGCAGAAACCTTTACAACCTCCAGGCTGGTAAGAAATAGATGCTTAGGAGGTGGGAGCTACTGGGGGAGGACTGCAGTGTAAATTTCACCCTCTTCTATTTCTCAGACTTGGAGTCCTAAAAGAGTCCGTAGAGAGATTTCATAAGAAAATGACATTAATTTCTGTGCTTGCCATTGCAAGTGCAGAGTTTCCAGCAAAATTCCTTACAGGGAAATAAGGGAGCCCTGTGGTAGGTTTTTCACATCTGTAGTGTTCAGGACACCCCTCCATCTCCATGCACCAAGTGTCTGCAGCCGTGATACTCAAGCCCTACTGTAGACCATATGTGGATAAAGGCAGTCCCAGCTGCAGTGTCCATGATCTGTAAGAAGTCTGTTCCTTTACAGGAGTGATTATATGGGTATATTCCATGGAATATAACATAGAAACGTTTCAAGGGCGTCAAGTGCCGTAAGTGGATGTAACCACAGAGAGCTCAGTGTATGAATATGTCACATCTTGTTTTTTCTTTTTTTACATTTAATTACTAGAGATGCTTCCTGCTTTATTAGTTAGGGATTTAGAATAACCCTCTTGAAATCTTCATCTCTCTTATCACCCCAAGGAGTCCAGAGAGCAGGGGTGGGAACTACTCTGCAGCCTGTCTCAAGTGGAGAGAGAACTGACTTGTGAACCCTGCTGTTGCTTCTCTCTGTCTTCCAGTGGCCTCACTGAAGATGCGCCATGCTCGTTCACTAGTCAGTGGCTCCCCCTTCCC
>NW_006798027.1:1267033-1268571 GCF_000442215.2 Lipotes vexillifer
GCTCATCACCCACTCTTTTGAAGGAAGCTGCCTTTAGTGATTCCCAGGTCAGGCACTCTTTTGAGGGAAACTTGCTTCGTGATTCAAAGATGCTCACACCTATACTTCTGGGGACCTGAGCATCCCATCTGATGGGAGCGCAGGATCTCCCTTTCCCATCCAAGCGATGTCACCATCAGTGGCCACATAGGGAGGTGAATTGTGCTTTATGGAGAAGCAGAAGACACCGCCGGTGAGCCCCAGAGACCTGACATTCAGTCCTGTTCCCGAGGTTGCTAATTCTTCTGTTCCTACACGTGATTATTTGAAGGCTCAGGCTCTCAGCCTACCTCCGGACCATGGAGTTTGTCGCATGTGTATCAGCTTTCTAACCCCTAACCAAGATCAGTAATAATATTAATAGCAACAATAATAGCTCAGAGTTATTAAGTACTTTTAAATGCTAGGCATTGTTCTGAGTGCCTTTTCATGAATAAATTTAATCCTCATAATCCTTACAGAGTAGGTGTTATTTTTTTTTTTTTTTTTTTTTTTTTTTTTTTGCTGTATGCAGGCCTCTCACTGTTGTGGCCTCTCCCGTTGCGGAGCACAGGCTCCGGACGCGCAGGCTCAGCGGCCATGGCTCACGGGCCCAGCTGCTCCGCGGCATGTGGGATCTTCCCGGACCGGGGCACGAACCCGTGTCCCCTGCATCGGCAGGCGGACTCTCAACCACTGCGCCACCTGGGAAGCCCTTTGCTCTTTCTTTTTTGCTTATATCTTGTCTTATTCACATCACATCATCCTTCAGATCCCTTCTGAAATGTTACTTATTCATGATGCATCATTTGCTTATTCTAGCTGATAGTAGCCACCTACAATAATTTATTTTTATGCTAGGAAATTTGGCATTTGTTATATAAGAGGATCACAAAATTTAACTTATACTATAACATGGATATGAAGATAAAATGTTCAAATTTGATTATACAGAAATGTTGTTTCTCCTGAGTCCCTACTCACTGCTTATCTAGGTGGAAAATTAAATATCTAACCCAAATTAAAGCTTGGTCCACTCCTATTATATAAATCATCTCTTAGGTAATGGTCTGTCTCTCTTAAATAAAAATACTCAGTTTCAGGGCTTCCCTGGTGGCGCAGTGGTTGAGAGTCCGCCTGCCGATGCAGGGGACATGGGTTCGTGCCCCGGTCCGGGAAGATCCCACATGCCGCGGAGCGGCTGGGCCCGTGAGCCGTGGCTGCTGAGCCTGCGCATCCGGAGCCCGTGCTCCGCAACGGGAGAGGCCACAACAGTGAGAGGCCTGCGCAATGCAAAAAAAACAAAAAACAAAAACAAAAACTCAGTTTCTTAGGTAATCCTCCTGTCTTGGCTTCTCTCCCTAAGTGGTCCATACAGGTTTATGTATTCTCATGGCTTTAGGGAGGAAAGGAGACCCCTGTCTTCAGAATGGTCCTCGAATGGGTGCTGGTTGTTATCTGCTGTGCTTTACTCCCTTTTCCCCTCCCTTTCCTTCTTCCCCTCCCCCTATCTCTTTCCC
>NW_006798027.1:1268581-1283208 GCF_000442215.2 Lipotes vexillifer
TTCCTCCTTTTTCTTTTCTATGCCTCCCAGGCTGGCTACCCACTCCTGACTGAGTCAGGTCTTCCTGATCTAGGATCTATTGTTTCCTTATTAGATTTACTCTTTCCTTATTAGCTCCATTTATTCACTTTTAAATTTAACTCTTGGATAACAATTTTATGTCCTTCATTGCAAAGTCCTACTGTAAGTCTACAAATTCCAGTAATAAATAACCCACTGTTTCAATGTATTCCATGCACACAGATGCTACATCTCTAATAAGATAACAAGCTCACTAGGTAACTGATGGATTATATTCTTCTTTTGTGTTCCTTACAGCATGTCACCTAGGCAAAACCCATAAAGTATATTTAATAAATGAATGTTGTCTTGAACTTAACTAATATGAAGAAATGCTTCTCAGGGAAAGGAAAGCAGATGGATGTTTGGCATCCAAGATTCCTAAATGCCAACTAAACTTTAGACACAAGAATCCCTAGGTTGTCTTGAGCCAGGGCATGCAACCCATCTGAACCAGACTAGATAGACGTAGTGTTGACAGTGGAAGAATGCCATGTAAATGAAAGCATTTAATGTAAGTAGTCAATGTCCCCCAAGATTACTAGAAAGCAGTATCATATAATGGAAATGCTTGTTTCTTTGCGAATCAGTCTTGGCTCTGTCATACTCTAGTTGTATGCCTTTGGGCTAGCGACTAAAGACTTTTTGTATCACAGTTTTCTCCATTTATACAAACTAGGGTAATGATAATCCTGACCTAGCTCGCTCAAAGGGTGGTAGTGAAGAGAGAATGTCAGTAATATTTCCTGGTAAACTAGAAAGCATGGGCTAGATATACGGTGGTCTTAATCAGGGATCATCATTTGTAAGGAAAAGAAACCCACTCAAATTAGCTCAAGAAAAATGGGATTCACTGGATGGGTGAGTGGATATTTAGCGGAATTTAGGAATGAGCACATCTTGAGGGCCTGGACCCGGGAATCAGAAAGTGAAGCCCAGGTTACTTACTCCTTCAGCTGAAACCCATGTTTTATTATCTGACCTTTCATGTCTAATTTGTTGCTCTTCCTGTGGGAACTGGCTCACTTTGCTTCAACATGCATCACATAAAAGAAATGGCTAGCCCAGCCCAGATTGATGTGAGTTTTTAGCTCCGGCTCTTTTGTTGCAATTCTGAATTCCTGGGAAATATTGACCTGGCGTGGACCAGATGTTTGCCTCTGATAATCAGCTGTGGCCAAGGAGGCTAGGTCACACATACAAACCTGGCCATCCCTTCACAAGGGCTCAGTTTAGGCTGGCTTCTGTTAATTACCCATAGTTGATTTTGTGAAACTTCTTTGGTTTGAGGAGTTTAAGATATTCAAGAGTCAGACAGCTAGCACTTGTAGTTCCTCAAGTATGCTTAAGATGCTAAGTGAGCCTAATGCAAGGGAAGTTGTTTTTACCCTGCTCTCTTATACTCTCTGGGTTTCAAAGAGTCAGATACAGGGGCTTCCCTGGTGGCGCAGTGGTTGAGAGTCCGCCTGCCGATGCAGGGGACATGGGTTCGTGCCCCGGTCCAGGAAGATCCCACATGCCGCGGAGCAGCTGGGCCTGTGAGCCATGGCTGCTGGGCCTGCGTGTCCGGAGCCTGTGCTCCGCAATGGGATAGGCCACAACAGTGAGAGGCCCGTGTACCGCAACAAAACAAAACAAAACAAAACCCCCAAAAAACAAAAACAAAACAAAACAAAAGTCAGATACAGAAGAAATTGACCCTGATTGAGCAAAGAGGAGGTGATACAATTTTGTCACTCATGATCTTATCTATGGCTAGATGGAAGATGTCCTCATTCCAAGACAGAAATGACATCCAATTTTAATCTTCTGCAGTTTGATACTTTCTTCCATCGGTGTGACCTAGCTTAAAGGTTAATTTTGTGAAAACAAAGAAAAATATGGGTGTAATAGAAGATTTTGGAATGATTCACAGCAAAGTAATACAACTAATTCCAGGGGAAAGTCTACTAATTATATTTTACTTATTCCCTACCTACTTCCAAAAAGGATTTTAGGCACTTTATCAAGACCCAAAGCATAAACACAGTAAAATACAAAAATTAAGTAGTAAAAATGGGATAAATAGAAGAAATTATATTTTAAAATTCTGGCTGATAATTTGTTAATAACTATTTGCAGAAAAATAAAGTTAGATTTCTACCTCATCCCATAGATCAAAATACATTCCAAATGTAATAAAGAGTTAAACATAATTGCTAAACTATAAAGGAACTGGAAAAATACATTTAAGCATTTATCTGTTTTCAGGGCAGGGAGGGAAAAGCATATCTGATTAGTAAAGAAAGAAACCTTAAAGGAAATATGAATAGAGCTGACTACATAAAAATTCAAAACTTCTTGCCTTCACAAAGCACCAAAAACAAGATTAAATGGGGAAAATATTTCTAATACAAATGACAAAGAGTCGATAACTTCACTATGAAATTTAATAGCTTTATCTGTTAAAAATAATAAAAACACAAACCTTCCAATAGATAAATGAAGGACAGAAAACAAGAAATTTTTGAAGAATGAATACAGAAAGCAAATATACATGAAAAGATATTAAACCTAAATAATAAGAAGGAAATGCAAATTAAAATGTTAAAATTCTATGTAACACGTATGATTGGAAAAAATTTTAGCAAATTATAATATCCAAACTGAGAGGAGGTACTGAGAAAAGGGAACTTATATAGCCTGATGATAATAATAAGACCTTCCTGGAGGGCAATGTGGTAATATTTTGAAAAGCTCATGAAACACACTCTTTTTCTCAGAAATTTCATTTCCAGAAATTTGTCCTTGGGAAATAATCAAAAATTTGTGCAAAGATTTATGTGTAAGAATCTTTGTTATTTATTCTTTTTTTGAATAGAAACTATTCCCAAGGTTTTTACAATGAACATTTATTTCTTTTGCAATAAGAAAAATAATAATATATTGCCTTTCTGTATCTATTTAATTGGGAAGTTTGTATACAATGAATTCATTCCCATTAATTGGGAAGTTTGTGCTCAACTTTTTTTTGTTTTGTTTTGTTTTTGTTTGTTTTTAATTGAACATTTTATTTGAGATAATTGTAGATATACATACAGTTGTAAGAAATAATACACAGACGTCCCATGTTGCCTTTACCCAGTTTCCCACAATGGTAAGGTTTTGCAAAACTATAGTACAGTATCAGGACCAGGATATTGATACTGACACAGGCAAGATAAAGAACAACTCCAGGGCTTCCCTGGTGGCGCAGTGGTTGAGATGCTTAAGATGTAATCATGTGAGTAAGATTGGGGGATTGGCATTTTTCACTCAGCTTTAGTTGCTATGTGGCATGTGGGATCTTCCTGGACCAGGGCTGGAATCCGTGTCTCCTGCAATGGCAGGTGAATTCTTAACCACTGTGCCACCAGGGAAACCCTGACTATTTTAAATAACTTTACGCTGAATTGTCTTATTGTTTTGCTTGGTTTGTTGCTGAGCTTTTAGAATTAATTGGCTTATTTGGAAAAATAAATGAAAAACAATGATTAGTATAATATAATCTAAAACAAGTGTCTTCTAATAATTTTAAGCTAACATTATTGTACTTTGGGGGTGATTTGTCCTTCTGGGGAAACTTGTAAAAATAATAAGCTCCCTTATCTAAAGTTTCAAAAGTACTTTACCCCTGTGTCTATTTGCAGCCCCCTATTGAGTAGCCATTATTTCTTGTTCATCACTTTCTAGTTTGGATTTAACTAGATTTGAAGTCATTATTAGGTACTGTTGAATGGCCATTACAGCTTTTTGGAGTTGCTTCTCAATTTTTATTCTCTATGCCTAACTTACAAGGACTCCTTCCTCTTGTTGTTTTTTTTATTGGAGTATATTTGCTTTAAAATGTTGTGTTAGTTTCTGCTGTATGACAAAGTGACTCAGCTATATGTATACATATATCCCTTCCCTCCTAAGCCTCCCTCCCACCCCACCCCCCATCCCACCCCTCTAGGTCATCACAGTGTGCTCAGTTTTGAAGAGTAAAGTAACATTTTTATCATCCGGCATCTTGCTTTGGAAATATCTGATGAGATTGATTAGTAATTAAATAAAAAGACCTTGAGTCATCAAGACTTGTACAAACACTTCGTCCTATTATTATGAGAGCTCCTTGGGGTATTAACTTGGGATTTATTTGCTTTTGTTGTAGACAGAATTTGAAAAAGCTACATTATTTCTTTCCATTCTAGAGCCTGTTGAAGGCAGGCACTGGGTACCAGTAAAGAGCATGGCTGGGGGTCTGAAAAGAAGAGAGGAAAAGTGATGAACTAAATAACAATGACAAAAGCGATGAAACAAACACAAGTCCCCACAGAGCACAGCAGTTTGGGGCCAGTTAGTAACAATCCTTTACATTGAAATGGCTCCTAAAGGCATGGAAGATAATTAGTATTTCCTATGAAGACCTTAGGTCACCTGGAAAAATCAAAAACATTCCATTTTCCCTTGTCTCAAAAAGAAGGAGGTTGTGTAATGCATTTGAAAATTTATATTCGGTATGGTTAAAATAGAGCAAAATTTGGCATTTAAGTACGGTAAGCTTTAATTAACTGGAGAAAACAACCTGGGTGGAAAAATAATCAGAATAAATGAGGTGATCCCCTCCTTTATCACAGAGGTACCAGTAGAATTCCACACTACAGATTCTGTTTTGAAGGAAAAAAAAAAAAAGTGAAGGAATGAAGTGACTTCTGGGAGAGAAGCAATTGGGGTCTGCTCTCATGGGACTCAGGTACACTTGTTCAGCCTTCTGCTGGCCCATCTCACTGGGTGATGTGCATGTGGCCCTTTTTCTGTGCCCCCAGGACTGCCCTCCAGATGCAGAGGACTTCAGAGCCCAGCAGTGTTCAGCCTACAATGATGTTCAGTATCAGGGGCGTTATTATGAGTGGCTTCCAGAGTACAATGATCCTTCTGCCCCCTGTGCACTCAAGTGTCACGCACGGGGACAGAACTTGGTAGTGGAGCTGGCACCCAAGGTCTTGGATGGAACTCGTTGCAATGCTGATTCCTTGGACATGTGTATCAGTGGCATGTGTCAGGTAAGCCACACCTACTTCCTGTACCCCTGGTTCAAGGATGTGCCACGACCACTCTCAGTAATCTTTTTCTTCTGCACTTTTGTTCACGCAGATGAAATATTGTCTTTGATCATTTTAATGTAAAATTTTTTTAGGGAGTGTTACTCACCTGTAGCTTATGTTTTACTTATTTAAAATAGTGTAAATTTTGCCCCTGTAGAATCAAAAGATTACAATATATGACTTGTGGATTTTCTGGATCAGTGGTTCTCCAACTTGAAAGTGCATTGGAATCACATGAAGGACTTGTTAAAACACAGTGTTCTGGGCCCCAATGCCAGAGTGTCTGATCTAGTCGGTCTGGGGTAGGGCCTGAACATGTGCATTTCTAACAAGTTCCCAGGAGGTGCTGATGTTCCTGGCCCAGGGACCCCACTTTGAGAATCACTGCTTTGGAAGACTAATATTGATAGGTTCTCTGACCTTTCTTATTAAAACTAATTCATTGTTTTGGGTCTTTGGGAGCAATGACTTATATATTAATTAATTAGCATGAATGTGTTCCAGCAGACTTTTCAGAGTGGACTTTGGAGAGCTGCAGTGAGTGTGTCTGAGGTATAATCCCACACGGCTTGTAAGGGGTCTGAGGATTCAGGGGACTATGACAGGTTGCTGAGACAGTATGGGGATAGTAGGGAAAGGATAAGAATTCACCCCCGGAGCAATGACTTATATATTAATTAATTAGCATGAATGTGTTCCAGCAGACTTTTCAGAGTGGACTTTGGAGAGCTGCAGTGAGTGTGTCTGAGGTATAATCCCACACGGCTTGTAAGGGGTCTGAGGATTCAGGGGACTATGACAGGTTGCTGAGACAGTATGGGGATAGTAGGGAAAGGATAGGATTCCACCCCATTCCTTTGATCACTGGAAAAAAAAATGTAAACATAATGAATGCCTAGTATTCCATCTACCCAATTATGTTCATAACAAAAATGTAACAGTAGCAAATGAACCTAACCATCTACTAAGTGTCAGACACTGCCAGGCATCTCTGACTTCACATGCTTAGATGAACCGTGGTCTTGTTCCTCAGACTAGTTTCTCCTTCCTACATCTTTTCATCTAGAAAACGGCTTCCAGTTGCTCACCACAAAACCTTGGAGTCATTCTTGATTCTTCTGTTTCAATCCACACATCTAATCCATTGTCAAGTCCTGTCAGTTCTACCTCCAAAGCCTCTTTTGAATCCACCATTTCTATCTCCACTGATTTCCTTCCTAGTCTAAGCCCCACATAAGCTCTGACCTAAACTACAATAGCCTCCTGTCCTGATCTCCCAGCTTCCAACACTGTCCCCATTTGATTCATTCTCCACACAGAGCCAAATTGATTGTCTTAAAGCCTAAATCAGAGTTTTTAACTCCTCCCACCAAAATCCCTAAATGGCTTGTCATTGCATTGATGATGACATCCAGGATGCTTGCTTGCCTTTCCAGCCTCTTCCTTAACTCTTCTCTCCCCTTCCCCACCTTTTAAAAAAAGGACTTAAAACTTTTTAGGTTCAGAGCAAAATTGAGTGGAAGGTACTGATGTTTCCCATATACCCCCTGCCTGCACACATGCAGAGCCTCCACCATTTTCAACACTCCCCCACCAGAGTGGTACCTTTATTACAATTGATGAACCTACATTGATGCATCATAGTCACCCGAAGTCCATAGTTTCCATTAGGGTCCACTCTTGGAGTTGGATATTCCATGGGTTTGGACAAAAGTATAATGACATGTATCTGTCATTGTGGTATCATACAGAGTATTTTCACTCCCATAAAAATCCTCTGTGCTCTGCCTACTCATCCCTCCCACTCTTAACCCCTGGTAACCACTGATCTTTTAACTTCCTCCATAGTTTTGTGTTTTCCAGAATGTCATATAGTTGGAATCATACAGTGTAGGCTTTTCAGATTGGCTTCTTTCACTTAGTAATATGCATCTAAATTTTCTCTCTGTCTTTTTATCACTTGATAGCTCATTTCTTTTTAGTGCTGATTAATATTCCATTGTCAGGATGTGCCACATTTTATTTATTCATTCACCTACTGAAAGACATCTTGGTTGCTTCCAAGTTTCGGCAATTATGAATAAAGCTGCTATAAACATCATGTGCAGGTTTTTGTATGGACGCAACTTTTCAATACATTTGGGTAAATACCAAGGAGTGTGATTGCTGTATCATGGTAAGAGTATGTTTATTTTTGTAAGAGAGTCTCAAACTGTCTTCCAAAGTGACTGCATTTTGCACTCCTACCAGCAATGAGTAAGAGTTGCTGTCATTCCACATCACCTCCAGCATTTGGTGGTGTCATTGTTCCAGATTTTGGTCATTTTAATACGTGTGTAGGGGTATCATATTGTTGTTTTAATTTGCAATTCCCTAATGACATGTAATGTTGAGCATCTTTTCACATGCTTATTTATCACCTATATATCTTCTTTGATGTGGTGTCTGTTCAGGTCTTTTGCCCATTTTTTAATTGGGTTGCTTATTTTCTTATTGTTTAGAGTGATTTATATATTTTGGATAACCGTCCTTTATCAGATGTGTCTTTTGCAAATATTTTCTCCCAGTGTGACTCGTCTTCTTGTTCTCTTGACAGTCAGTGTCTTTTACAGACCAGAGGCTTTTTATTTTATTTTATTTTCATTTAGTTTTTTTAAGATTTTTTTTTGATGTGGACCATTTTAAAAGTCTTTATTGAATTTGTTACAGTATTATTTCTGTTTCATGTTTGGGTTTTTTGGCTGCGAGGCGTGTGAGGTCTTAGCTCCCCAAACCCGTAGAGATCGAACCCACACCCCCTGCATTGGAAGGCGAAGTTTTAACCACTGGACCACCAGGGAAGTCCTGAGGCTTTTGATTTTAATGAAGTCCAGCTTATCAGTAATTTCTTCCAGTGATCATGCTTTTGGTGTTATATCTAAAAAGTCATCACCATAGCCAAGGTCACCTAGGTTTTCTTCTAGGTTACCTTCTAGGAGTTTTATAGTTTTGTGTATTACATTTAGGTCTGTGATCCATTTTGAGTTAGTTTTTCTGAAGGATGTAAGTCTGTGTCTAGATTCATTTTTTTGCCTGTGGATGTGCAGTTGTTCTAGCACCATTCATTGAAGAGACTATCTTTTTTTCCCATTGTATTGCCTTTGCTCCTTTGTCAAAGATCATTTGATTGTATGTCAGTTGTATGTCAGTTGATTTCTGTGCTCTCTATTTCGTTCCATTGATCTATTTGTCTACTCTTTGTCCAATACCATACCATCTTGATTACTTTGGCTTTATTCGTAAGCCTTGAAGTTGGGCAGTGTTAGTTAGTCCCCTGACACTGTTCTTCCCCTTCAGTATTGTGTTGACTATTCTGGGTCTTTTCTCTCTCTTTTTTTTTTTTTTTGCAGTATGCGGGCCTCTCACTGTTGTGGCCTCTCTCGCCGCGGAGCACAGGCTCCGGATGCGCAGGCTCAGCGGCCATGGCTCACGGGCCCAGCCGCTCCGCGGCACATGGGATCTTCCCAGACCGGGGCACGAACCCGTGTCCCCTGCATCGGCAGGCGGACTCTCAACCACTGCGCCACCAGGGAAGCCCCTTTTCTCTCTTTATGTAAACTTTAGAATCAGTTTGTTAATATCCACAAAATAACTTTCTGGAATCAAGTTGGAAAGAGCTAACAGCTTGATAGTATTGAATCTTCCTATCCACAAAAAAGGAATATCTCTCCATTTATTTAGTTCTTCTCAATGTTTTCCACCTGCTGGATCTATCCTCTTTCTGATAGAGGGGTATTGACGTCTCCGACTATAATAGTGGATTCATCTACTTTTCCTTGCAGTTCTGTAGGTTTTTGCCTCGTGTATTTTGGCATTCCATTGTTAGGCATATGCACATTAAGAATTGTTATGTTTTTTTGGAGTATTGACACCTTTATCATTACATAAATACCCTTGATAACTCCCCTTGCTCTGAAGTCTGCTCTGTCTGAAACTAATATACCTACCCCTGCTTTATTTTTATTAATGTTAGCATACTGTGTCTTTCTCCATCCCTCTACTTTTA
Organism: Lipotes vexillifer; assembly: GCF_000442215.2. Classification (NCBI taxonomy): domain Eukaryota; kingdom Metazoa; phylum Chordata; class Mammalia; order Artiodactyla; family Lipotidae; genus Lipotes; species Lipotes vexillifer. The sequence continues at coordinate 1,277,792 of NW_006798027.1, forward strand.
ATTTATAGATGCTTTTATATTTAAAGTGGGTTTCCTCAGACAACAGATAGTTGGATCTTGTTTTTTGATCTACTGTGACATTCTCTGTCTTTTTAATTGGTACATTTAGACTCACTGCCATACCCCAGTACCCTGACAGTGTCTGACCCCATCAAAAGTCCTCACTTAAAAACTGATTGAATAAATGAGTCTTATCTACTCGCAAATGCAGAGGCTTTTCATAACTCTTGGTCTTTCTTTCATTTCTCTCTCAGCCTCCAATCCTGAATTTTCTAGTTTAAGCTTGATATCCATTCTGGGAGATTCCACAAATTCCTCCAATACACCGTCGGAATTCCTCCAATCCCCACTCCTTCTCAAATGAACTAGTATTGTTCTTCCCAGATCCACTAGTTATTCTAACTGCTATTTCTATTCATTTCTGCTTGTGACACCACGATTCTCAGTGTTACCTTCCTGAATTCATATTGTAGTCACCGAGTGTATTTGCTTGCATGTCCTCTATCCCGGTACCTCTGTCAGATCTCTCACATTTTACTCTTCTTTCCTCTCTCACTTTCACCTTTCTACCCCAAGACTAAACTAGTCAGTCTCCCTTGGTAGCCTAACCAATCTCTCTTCCTTTCTTTCCTACTCTTAAACCACCTTATTTGATGTTTGCTCTTGCTTAATCTTCCCTAAGGTCAGAGTTTACTGCTTCACTTTTCTATATCTCATATGCTGTCAGTGGTTTCCCTTTGTAACCACCAGTTAACTTTTGAGCTCTTCCGCTAAGTGATAATAATAGCTATTATTTGTCAATGGAATTATGCTTTTTTGTTTTCCAAGTTTTTGACGATGAGTGTGTATTGCTTTTATAATGAAAAATAATTGTTACTGACAAACAATTTAATCTGGGCTAAAGAAGAGCAATGTGATCGAGGTAATGTTTTGACCCTGAGGTTTTGAAAAGTTGAGTAGAAGTTACATATATCAAGATGAGGAAGAGAATCCCAAGCACAAGGAATAGTGCTGGTGAAGAGATGTGATAGTAGGTGTGTTTAAGCATCTTTGACTCATTCTGTAGAGCTGAGGTGAAAAATACCTGTGGGATAATGCTTGAAACTGAGGCAACAGATGTAGGTGGAAACCAATCATGAACTTATTCTGATAGTTATAAGAGGAGAGGAGATTGAAGAATTTTATAAGAAATAGCTGAGTTGGGATTGTTTTTAGAAAGATCACTCAAGTGGCAATGTGGCAGATTATTTGGGGAAGACAGGGTTGGAGCAGATAATAATAGGTCAAGTTGGGATAACAAGGGCTTAAAGTAAGGTGGAGGTAGGGTGACTGAAGAAGGGGAGACAAATTCTACAGATTAAAGAAGCAGATCTTTTAGGGCTGGATGTTCGGTTGGATGTGGGAAAAAAAGAGAGAGAGAAGTTGAGAATGATGTCTGGATTTCTGACATAATAACTAAGTAGATGATGAAGCCCTTCACCAAGACAGAAAATACTGAGTGAGGGCCAAGTATGTGGGGAAAAGATGATGAGCCTGCTGTACCTGTGGATATCCAAGTTGAAACATGAATCTAGAGCTTAGGAGAGAATTCTAGATGAGGAATATAGATCTGGGGGTCGTCCCATGGTTAAAGCTAATGTATGTCCTTAGGGACTGAATGAGAAGGGCAGATTCCCAAGGACGGAGTTCTGGCCCCATCATTTCAGGGGCAAGCATTGGAAGAGGTACACATGATGGAGACTACACAAAACAGTCTTCTGTTTAATAGAAAAGTGGGAAAAAACAAGATATGGGTGGGTGAGTGTTTAAGAAGGAAGTTCGCAGTGCCAAATACTTCAGAGAAGTCGAGAGGGAAAAGAACTGAAATATGTCTGCTTCATTTGGACCAAACAGAGATCATTGGTGACCTCAGCTTAAGCAGTCTAAGTGACATGGTTGGAGTGAACACTGCTTGGTGCAGGATGTATTAGTTTCCTGTGACTGCTTACTGTCTCTGAGCCTTGGTCTCTTCAGTCTGTGTAAAGGAGATGTTACTCTCCTTATAGGTCCTATTTTAAATTTGTTCTTTCATTAATCAACTATACTCCAATATAAAATAAAAAGTTTAAGAAAAAGAAATGGTATGGATATTGACTCTTTATCTTATGAGGTGTGGAGGTCTCAAGAACCTGTTACATTGATAATTACAGAATTGCCTGGAAAAATAAAAAGTATTCTCAAATAAGAAGGATAATCTGAAAGGATGAAAAGTTACCCATAGAGTACAGTTCATCATCCTTATTACCAAACTGTTGATGGTCTAATATTGCCCAGTTTTGCTGAACATGTAAACCCAGCTCATCACTGAGACACTGTCTTGTGGCCTTTCCTTTAAGGCTCTCAATGCAGCAGGAAGGGTCTGAGGACAAGAGAGGCAGACATGAACTAAAGGTACCACTGGAAAGAAAGTAATTTTGAATCATGCTGAAAACTCACGTGTAGCCTGTAAACCATTAAACAAAGTTATGATAAATACAGACACAAAAATCCTCAACAAAATACTAGCAAACTAGAATCCAACAACACATTAAAAGGATCATACACCATGATCAAGTGGAATTTATCCCAGGGATGCAAGGATTCTTCAATATACACAAATCAATCACTGTGATACACCATATTAACAAACTGAAGAATAAAAACCAAACGATCATCTCAGTAGATGCAGAAAAAGCTTTTGACAAAATTCAACACCCATTTATGATAAAAACTCTCCAGAAAGTGGGCATAGAGGGAACCTACCTCGACATAATAAAGGCCATATACAACACACCCACAGCAAACATCACTCTCAATGGTGAAAAACTGAAACCAGGGCTTCCCTGGTGGCGCAGTGGTTGAGAGTCCGCCTGCCAATGCAGGGGACGCGGGTTCATGCCCTGGTCTGGGAAGATCCCACATGCCGCGGAGCGGCTGGGCCCGTGAGACATGGCCGTGGAACCTGCGCGTCCGGAGCCTGTGCTCCGCAACGGGAGAGGCCACAACAGTGAGAGGCCCAAGTACTGCAAAAAAAAAACAACTGAAACCATTTCCTCTAAGATCAGGAACAAGACAAGGATGTCCACTCCAGCTACTCTCATTCAACATAGTTTTGGAAGTCCTAGCCACAACGATCACAGAAGAAAAAGAAATAAAAGGAATAGAAATTGGAAAAGAAGAAGTAAAACAGTCACTGTTTGCAGATGACATGATATTGTACATAGAAAATCCTAAAGTTGCCACCAGAAAACTACTAGAGCTAATCAATGAATTTGGTAAAGTTGCAGGATACAAAATTAATGCACAGAAATGCATTCTTGCATTCCTATACACTAATGATGAAAAATATGCAAGAGAAATTAAGGAAACAATCCCATTTGCCATTGCAATAAAAGAATAAAATACCTAGAAATAAACCTACCTAAGGAGGCAAAAGACCTGTACTCAGAAAACTATAAGACACTGATGAAAGAAATCAAAGATGACACAAACAGATGGAAAGATATACCATATTCTTGGATTGGAAGAATCAATATTGTGAAAATGAGTATACTACCCAAAGCAATTTACAGGTTCAATGCAATCCCTGTCAAATTACCAATGGCATTTTTCACAGAACTAGAACAAAAAATCTTAAAATTTGTATGGAGACACAGAAGATCCCGAACAGCCAAAGCAGTCTTGAGGAAAAAAAAAAAAAATGGAGCTGGAAGAATCAGGCTCCCTGGCTTCAGACTATACTACAAAGCTACAGTAATCAAGACAGTATGGTACTGGCACAAAAACAGAAATATAGATCAATGGAACAGGATAGAAAGCCCAGAGATAAACCCACCCACATATGGTCAACTAATCTATGACAAAGGAGGCAAGAATGTACAATACAGAAAAGACAGTCTGTTCAATAAGTGGTGATGAGTAAATTGGACAGCTACATGTAAAAGAATGAAATTAGAATGCTCCCTAACACCATACACAAAAATAAACTCAAAATGGATTAAAGGCCTAAATGTAAGACTGGACACTATAAAACTTAGAAGAAAACATAGGAAGAACACTCTGTGACGTAAATCACAGCAAGATCTTTTTTGGTCCACCTCCTAGAGTAATGTAAATAAAAACAAAAATAAATAAATGGGACCTAATGAAATTTAAAATCTTTTGCACAGCAAAGGAAACCGTAAACAAGATGAAAAGACAGCCCTCAGACTGGGAGAAAATATTTGCAAACAAAGCAACTGACAAAGGATTAATCTCCAAAATATACAAACAGCTTATGCAGCTCATATCAGAAAAACAAACAACCCAATCAGAAAATGGGTGGAAGACCTAAATAGACATTTCTCCAAAGAAGACATACAGATGGCCAAGAGGCACATGAAAAGATGCTCAACATCACTAATTATTAGAGAAATGCAAATCAAAACTACAGTGAGGTATCACCTCACCCCAGTCAGAAAGGCCATCATCAGATAATCTACAAACAATAAATGCTGGAGAGGGTGTGGAGAAAAGGGAACTCTCTTGCACTGTTGGTGGGAATGTAAATTGATACAGCCACTATGGAGAACAGTATGGAGGTTCCTTAAAAAACTAAAAGTAGAATTACCATATGACCCAGCAGATACCCAGAGAAAACCATAATTCAAAAAGGCACATGCACCCCAATGTTCATTGCAGCACTGTTTACAATAGCCAGGTCATGGAAACAACCTAAAGGCCCACTGACAGCCGAATGATATGGTACATATATACAGTGATGTGGTACATATATACAATGGAATATTATGCATCCATAAACAGGAATAAAATTGGGTCATTTGTAGAGACGTGGATGGACCTAGAGACTGTCATACAGAGTGAAGTAAGTCAGAAAGAGAAAAACAAATATCGTATATTAAGGCATATATGTGGAATCTAGAAAAATGGTACAGATGAACCTGTTTGCAAGGCAGAAACAGAGACACGGATGTAGAGAACAAATATATGGACACCAAGGGGGGAAATGGGGGTGGGATTAATTGGGAGTTTGGGATTGACATATATACACTAATATGTATAAAATAAATAACTAATGAGAATGAGCTGTATAGCACAGGGAACTCTACCTCACTTCGCTGTATAGTAGAAACTAATCCAACATTGTAAAGCAACTATACCCCAATTGAAAAAAAAAACGAAAACAAAAGAAAGAGTTGATTTTGCTATTAAGGACAAATATAAATAGTTGGTTTTACAGTGATTTTTTTAATTTATAAGGCAGCATGAAAATAAGTACAACTAGTTTATGTGATACACTTAAAAAACATTAAAGTTCATTTAAACAAAACAAATTCGTTCTTTCATGAACAACATTTCAGGAGCCCAGCAGAACAGCTGTCACCCAGGAGCCCTGTAGG
>NW_006798027.1:1283276-1368427 GCF_000442215.2 Lipotes vexillifer
GTGGGCACTGCAGAGCTCCCTCTTATTTGTCTAAAGTGCATAGTTTGCTCCAGTAGTTTCCAAGGTTTGAAGGGGATTGCAGGATAAAGTTGGTTTTCAATGCCGAATTAGTTCCTTTAAAATGTGTGCTTCCTATCATGTTTCTGTGAGTCTAATGAGTAAGTGGATTCTTTGGGCAGTCATAGGTGATACCTCTCTGAAAGCTCTGAGATCTTCTGGCAAAAGCTATTCAGGTCAAAAGAATTGCATGCCCTTCTTCAAAAGTGACTCAGACGCTTCTAAGTTGAATTCAGTATCTTTCCTTCCACATGACAATGTTCACATAAATTCCCTTTCCCATATGATGTGGCTGTGGCTGTCCACAGCCCTTAGGATGGGAGAAAGTAAACTGTGTGATTCTCTCTGATTGCCTTAGGATCAGTGAACTGAGCCCTGATGTTCACTTGACAGAGACTACAAATAATTTTTGCAAGTGTGTTTACAGTTTGCTCATTTACATGACCCTGTCACCGTGCTCCTGGGAAGAACCTACCGTGAGTCTGAGCACAGCAGACAGCATGAGACAACTATACGCACTGAATGAAATTTGCTTCTGCTTTGGAGGTCTGATTTTTATCAGAAACAGGACCTGGTTGGAACCAGATCTGCAGAACAAGTCTGATTTATCATTCACGTTTATTGAATTCCTTGACAACTGTGTAAATGAAGAAATCACTTTGTATTTCTAGTAAAAAGAATAGTATCTAACACTTACTGGGCGCTTACAAGGTGTCAGGCATTGTCTAAGCACTGTACTGTGTTAGCTCATCGTACACTATGAAGCTGGGATAGTCATTATCCCCACTCTGTCTATAAGGAAAGGGGAATTTGAAGAGGCTAAGTCATTTGCCCAGATGGCACAGCTAGAAAATGGTAGAGCTGGAATTTGAACCCAGGAAACCGAATTCCAAAATGTGTTTTCTTAGCCATGGCGCTATACTGATGATATTTTTACGTTTTGTATTGTTACAAATATAGCCAACTTTTCTAACTGGAAGTAAGATGTGATTCTAGTAGACAGCAGTCAGCACGATAGGTGAGTGATGCTTAGACAGTTTAGTATAGAGGCTGAAACTCAAATATCTACCCTCCACTCTGGAAGAAAACTGCTCAAGTCTAGTCATAGTGAGTGATGAGGGCTGTCATGAGCTGGAGAATACATATCTGCTCATTAATATGCTCAAGGGGGCAACCGTGTATAAACATGTCAGAGTTTTCATTTGTCAACAGGAGCCAGAAATCTGGATTTTAATGTGAAATGGCCAGTTTCAAACAACCCTTTGATGTTAATGACCCTGCTCTATCCATTAATAGTTAAATAGTACCCCAGTATAATACAGGCTAGGTTTTTCCTTCAGTAACCAACAACCCCTAAAGCTCTGTGGCTTAAAACAATTAAAGGTGACTTTTAGCTCATGCTACTTGGCCAGCGTGGGTCAGCAGGAGTCTTTGCTCTTGAACGTCTCAGAGACCCAGACTGAGGGAGGCTTTATTGGAACACGTTTTGCATAATAACTACAACAGTGAGAAGGGGAATGTGTGACTCACACACTGACCCTTGAAGCTTCTTAGAGAAGTGACACAGACACTTAGACTCATATTTCATTGGCTAAAGGCAGTCAATGACTACACTTAATTTCTAAGGGGGTGGGGAAGTGCAGTCCTCCATGGGCTGGAGAAGCTAAATATTTATGAATATTCCTAATGATTACCATAGCTCCATATCCTCTGATTTTTCAGGCAGGAATGTTAGAATTTTTTGTAAGGTAGAATCCAATTTTCAGAGATCTCAAGCAGAAGTTGACTCAAAAAATTCTTTGCTTCTTGAAGGATTATATTTGACTGAGCTGGAAAATTCATGTTTTGCTTCATATGGAGTAACGACCCTTATTTAAACACTGACTTCTTATGAGCTGATTAAGAAATCATATGCCAGTACTATGATATAATCCTTAGCTGAAGTGATGATTTATATATGTGTATTTATTCCCCAAAGCACTGCTTATATATCTTAAATTTTTGTTTATATTATCCCCTATCTTGTATAACTTGTCTCATTAACTACACTGTAGAATATAAATCTTGTCTTACTAATTTATACTCTGTAGTGCCTGGCTCTATAGAAATTGGTTGTATATGGATGTTAATAAATTTTATTGCTATGTTTATCGATTAGTGGTTTTTAAATCATTACCCCTAGAAATCTTGACTTCAGGAAAAGTCACAGAAGTTGAAAATGCTTGAGGCAATTCTTAGAAAGTTGCTCAGTGTTCATTATGATGTGAAGTGAGAGCGAAAATTCGGTAGTCCCTAAAATTCAAGGGCAGTTCTGGCTTATACCGTATGAATCACAAGGCAACCAGAACTTCTTTTCAGATATTATTTTTCTGTGATGTTTTCACATGCTTATTTTTGGCTGTAATATTTGGATGAACTCTAGCTTTAAAAATTATGAAATAAATGTCAGTGCTCAGGGGGGTATTCGATTGCCCAGGGTCTTGCAAGGCTCTAAACACTCTTCAAAACAAGCCCATCCTAGCTCCTAAACCCACACCCTTCCTGGATGACCAGATAAAGGGTGATTCTCATTCTCATGAAATGCAAAGTGCTCAGGGACACAGATGTGTGAGGACAGAGCTTGGCCTAGGAACAGTGTTTCTATAATTTGATGGTAGAATTACTACCCTTTGAGAAAGTTGCATGAACACAAGTTACTCACTGAATCTCAACCACGCAAGTGTGTTTCCAAAATCAATCACTCTTAAGTTATTCCACATGTACTTGTAAATATTGACATAATGGCCTATGTAACTGGGTTCATTGTTGTCCATCTGCTGATACTAAAGGTGAGGAAGGTATAGCATAGTGTTAGGATTCTGCTGTCAGATGAACTGGGTTTTAAAACAATACACTAGTTGTGTAATATAGGAAAGTCATATAACCTCAGTGACACTCATGCCTTATTTGTAAAATAGAGATAGAAGGTATCAGAAGGTTGTTATGAAGACTAAATGAAATAATATGTATAACATACTTGGCATAATGCCAGGTATATGGTAAGCATTCAATAAAAATCAACTATTATTATTAATATTTTACTATTATCTTTATAAAAATCATATAATCAGGATGAAAGGGTCTCAAAGGATTCAGCTGCTCATCAAATAATTTAATCTCCTCTCCAATTTTCCTGCCGAAAAGTCTCCTACCTAGCCCATGGTTGAATATTTATTGTTGGATAACTCTGACTTTAAAAACTTTCTCATATCGAACTAAATTATGCCTAAACCTGTAGCTTTCACCGTTTGAAAATACACAGAACAAATGTAAACCCTTTCTTCATGACAGCCCTTTGTGAATTTGAAAATATCTCTAATCATAGGCTTTTCCTTAAACTTCCTTGGAACTTTTCCTACCTCTCCCTGAAACTTTCATTTGATCTTTTTCCTTCCCTTCAGCACCAACATTTTGGAAAGAATAGTCTATAGATGTGGTTCCAACTTCGTCCTGTTTTATATTCCCTTCAACACCTTGGATACAAAATCTGATCCAGCAGTTCTCCAAACCGAAGCATAGGGGCTCAACCCAGCAGTCAAAACAAAATGAAAAACAGAGAGAGATTAAAGAGGCTCTCTTTTGATGAGCCCTTTGAGTATTCTAATCACTGTACTAAGAGTTTCACATATATTTTCTCATTTCATTCTTAGTAGACCCTACGTGGAGTATGTATTATTGTCCCTATTTTACTCTTGAGGAAAATGAGTCTCCTAGAGTTTGAATTGTTCAACACCCTGCAGCTTGAAAGGGGTGGTAGGACAGGGCAGGTTTTGTAAGTGGGCTGTTCGCCTCTAAGGTCTCTGCACTTACACACAAGGCATATACATACAAATAAAGTTGAATGTGTATGCAGAGGTAGAGATAAACTAGCTCATCAGTTAATATTATTGGGCGCACATCATGTAAAAGACATATTTGTAAAATAAAAAGAAATATAAGACATAGCCCTATTTCTCGTACAAGGAAGCTCACAGTCTAGCAAATACACACACACAACTCACAAAAGCAGTAATTCACAAAAGGCTGAAGGATATCAGTATAAGCATATTCTATGAGATAGCCCTCTCATTAATTCCTTCCATTTAAAAAATTGTTTATAAAAGTTTTTATAAAGATTGTATATATACACACACACATATATATATAATGACATACAGGTAGAGATAGGTATAGGTATAGATAATGATAAACAGAAGGAAATACAAAGATACAAATACAGAATATAGAGAGATATGGATATATCATCAGTATTAAAATACAGGTATAGATTGAGATTAAAAGCAGAAAAAAAAAAATAAAACTATGGACCAGAAGGATATACATCAACTTCAGAATAGTGGTCATTTGGGGGAAGAAATGAGAGAATAGGACTAGGGTAGGGATAGAAAGAGAGGGAAGGGGTGGGGAAAGAGGAGAGAGGAAATATCTGTAATGTTCCATTCATTTTATGTACATAAAATATCTGAATAAAATTATAAATAAAACACTAAGAGTAGGAGTGTCAAGGGGCAGTCTCAAGTCTTTTTTAATTCTTTGGCCTTTGGAGAAGAATCATATAAATGACAGGGTACTGTCAAGCTTTATATATTATTATATCTTTTAAAAAGTATATCCTCATAAAAGAGAGCCAACTCATACATTTAAGAAGGATAACACCATAAATACGGTTTCTGACATACAGAAGGTCTCACATCCCCGTATCTCTACCCGCTCCTGACCGCCATGCTTCTGTCTGTCTGCAGGCAGTGGGCTGCGACCGGCAACTGGGGAGCAACGCCAAGGAAGACAACTGTGGTGTCTGTGCTGGTGACGGCGCCACCTGCAGGCTGGTGCGGGGACAATCAAAGTCACACGTTTCTCCTGAAAAAAGTAGGTTTTAAACCCGATACGATGTTACCATAAAACATGTGCTTTAGACCATCTGATACTAGAATAACATTTTCCTAACGCTAAGCTTTTTCGTTGGAAAGAACTTTTGACCCGTATTCTAAAAGACAAATTTCTTCCAAAAAGTGTATTATATCAAATTTTTATTCCAATTACCTCTTTTTTTTTAAAGATTTTTTTTGATATGGACCATTTTTAAAGTCTTCATTGACTTTGTTACAGTATTGCTTCTGTTTTATATTTTGGTCTTTTGGCCAGGAGGCATGTGAGATCTTAGCTCCCCCACCAGGGATCGAACCCACACCTCCTGCATTGGAAGGTAAAGTCTTAACTACTGGACTGCCAGGGAAGTCCCTATTCCAGTTATCTCTTCTAAGACTACCTGTTTCTTTGAACATATGCCAATACAGAGTATAACTTTTTTAAAAAAATTTAAAAAAAATTTTTTTTAATTTTTTAAAAAAATTAAAAAAAATTTTTTTTAATTTTTAAAAAAATGTAAAAATTTGCTGATTTAAAAATTTTTTTTAAATTAAAATTTTTTAAAAAAAATTTGCTGATTTTTTTAAGGTAAACTATGAGTCATTATTTTTTTTGCCCCCCTCTGATTGCTAACAAGGTAGAAAATATCATCATGCATTTTTTGCCCATTTATACTTCTTCATGTTTCAATTAGCTGCTGAAGTCATTTACTCTTTTTCCTATTTGGATGGTGATCTTTTCCTCACTTTATCATGAATATATACTATTTGTTTGTCTGTTGTACCTATTTCTAATGTTCTCTGTCATTTGACTTTCAGCATTGTTTGTGTTTGTAGAATCAGTAGTTTCTAAGTTCTACATATTCAGACTTTTCCATCTTTTAAGTTAATAGCAATAATATCTGCTTTAAATTTTTTAAAAAATATTTGGGGGTCAGTCAACTTTTTCTGTAAAGGGCCAGAGAGTAAATATTTTAGGGCTTTTCAGCCCATATGGTTTCTGTCTCAACTACTCAACACTGTGCTGTTGCCAGGCAAAAGCAGCCACAGACAACCCGTGAACCAATGGGCACAGCTGTGTTCCAGTAAAACTTTATTTACAAAAACTGGCCTGCAGGCTGAATTTGACCCTCAGATTGTAGTTTGCTGACCCTTGCCTTAAAGGGAAAAAATTATACATGTGCGCCTTCTGCCAGTGCTTTTTCTGTGTGTTCCTACTTTATTTTAGTTTTTTATAAATTTATTAATTAATTTATCTTTGGCTGTGTTGGGTCTTTGTTGCTGCGCATGGGCTTCCTCTAGTGGCGAGCGGGGGCTACTCTTTGTTGTGGTGCACGTGCTTCTCATTATGGTGGCTTCTCTTGTTGAGGAGCACGGACTCTAGGTGCATGGGCTTCAGTAGTTGTGGCTGGCAGATTCTAGAGCGCAGGCTCAGTAGTTGTGGCACACGGGCTTAGTTGCTCTGCTGCGTGTGGGTTCTTCCCAGACCAGGGATCTGACCCGTGTCCCCTGCATTGGTAGGTGGATTCTTAACCACTGCGCCACAAGGGAAGTCCCTGTGTGTTCCTACTTTAAACTCTTATTTCTTCGTGTTTATTTGGATGTAACTTATGAAATAGGGATTTTACTTATTCTTCCAAAATGGGGAGAACCTTACAGGAAGGGTGGAAGGTGGGGAGGATTTTCCAGGCAGAGGAAACACAAAGTTCATGGTGTGACCCTCGAGGGAAGCCTGGACTTTGTTGAGGAACTACTAGGATTGCACATTGGTTAGGGTGGGGGAATAAGACAGAAGGCAACCATAAAGGCCTTCATCATTGTGCTTAAATGGAGTCATTGAAGCCATTTAGGCAGTGGAGTGGCATGGTTAGATTTGTTTTTTAATGAAATAATTCTGGCTGCATGTGGAGGTGAGCCAGGAAGCAAGGAGTCTAAGCAGGATGCTGTTTTTAAATATTCCAGGGTGTTTAAAATAATGAGGCCTTGGTCGGGAGTAGTGTGGTGGGAGAGGCAGAGGAAGAAACAGATGGGAGAGAGATTTAAGAGTCAGTGGAGTTTGATAGTTCTTTGAATGAAGACTGTAAGAGAGAAAAGAAGGGTAGGATGTTGCAGATTTTCCGGCTTGAGCAGCTGGGTGGATTCATTTGCTGTTCATCAGGGTAAGGAATGCATGGAGAGGAGATGCATATCAAAGATAATGTTCATATACATTGTTCCCATTTCTCTTCCCTCCTGCGTCTCCCTCCCTCCCACCCTCCATATCCCACCCCTCTAGGCGGAACATGTGTATATGTATAACTGATTCACTTTGTTATAAAGCAGAAACTAACACACCATTGTAAAGCAATTATACTCCAATAAAGATGTTAAAAAAAAAAAGATAAACGTTCACCTCCTTGGGATTTTCTTCTTTCCCGAAATTTGGCCCCTTAAGTATTCAGTGCCTTGATACCTGATACCTTCAAACAGATGTTGATTGTCTTTGGAGTGGAAGAGTTGATCTGAAACATGATAGTCCATTGTTGCTAGTGGCAAAATCCCCATCTTGGTGGTCTTTAGCTATAAATTAGCTGAGTCCCTCCAAAGAGAGTATATAGAATATATCAGGAAGTCATGACAGTTTAACCAGGGAAAAAGTTTAAGGGAATTCAAGTGAAAAGATAATGAAAAGAGTAGATAAACTCAGAACTTAGCCAAAGCAGTATGGAAGCTGAAGGAATAAGTAATTCCAAAAAGGAGGTAATAGTCGGCCATGTTAAATGCTGTTTTGAGGTAAGCTGGAATTAAGGTCCAAAAATTTCTCTTTGGCAATTTGAAGCCAAATTTGTGACCTTAGCAAGAGTGGTTTCAACGAACTTCTGGCTGAAACAAAAGCCTGAATGCAGTGGGTTTAGGAGTGAACAGAAGGTGAGAGAATGTATCAAGGGAAGGATTTTCCCAGGAAAAAAGGAGGGGTACACACCCACACCATGTCAAGAACTGGATAACTACAGGGACCCTTGAGAAATTAACTGTGTTCCAATACAGTGTTTTGTCTTTTTTTAAAAAACTCTGTTCATTAGGAGGTAGAGTCAGCTGCTTAAGAGTGAGGGCTCTAAAACAGATTCACAAATGGGGATAATAATTATGCTCAGCTCTTAGGGTCATTGTGAGGATCAAATTGGACTATATATGAAAAAGTGTCTGACACATAGTTAACACTGGCTGAAGGATAAAGATGAGGCAGATGACCCTACTCTCCAGCCATCCTTTTCTTCATTGGAAGCTGTGATCTCTACATCGCTTCCTTCTTCTTTAGGATAAAACATTGGCAAAGGGATTAACAGTAGAAAAAACAAAATTTTAAGTACAACAAAATATCTGTGCAAGCTTTGGGAATAGTTGTAGCAGGAGGGTGCTTAGTGACTTGAGAAACAGGTTTAGTATTCTTTCATTGCAAAAAATACTACCATATAAATTGTCTGTTGCAGACAATAAGCACGAGTGGGTGTTTTGTGAGTTAATACTATGGTGCCAAGGAATTATAAAAAGATTTCAGGCTCCCTAAAATATAAATAAAAAATAAATAAATAATACAAAAAATAAATTAAAAAAATAAATTCACAGATGTAGAAAACAAACCTGTGGTTACCAAAGTGGGGGGGACAAATTAGGAGTTTGGGGTTAACAGATACAAACTACTATATATAAAATAGATAAGCAACAAGGATATACTGTATAGCACAGGGAATTATACCCAATATCTTGGAATAACCTGTAATGGAATATAATCTGCAAAAATACTGAATCAAGATGCTGTATACCTGAAACTAACACAGTATTGTAAATCAACTATATTTCAATAAAAAAAAAGAAAAGAGTGAGGGCTATCAGGGACTCGAGCGTGCTCCCATCAAGGAAAGGAGGATAAGGAACTCATCAAAGACAGTAAGGAGGGGAATTCCCAGCGAGACTCCGTGCTCTCACTGCTGGGACCCGGGTCCAGTCCCTGGCCGGCTAGTGAACTAAGATCCCACACGCCACGCAGTGCAGCCAAAAAAAAAAAAAAAAAAAAAAAAAAAAAAAAAAAAAAAAAAAAAAAAAAAAAAAAAGGACAGTAATGAACTAGAGGAGTAGCTGCAAGGGGGCCTAGGTGAGACTGGAAACCATGAGATCCATGGGCTTCCTGAAGGAGCTGGCTTTGAGTGGTGGGGTACCAGTGAGAGATGCATTCTATGGCAATTCACAGAAGACCCAACTTATAGATACAGGAGTTTACATATCTCTTCTAACAAGAAGTCTGGAGCTGGCAGTCAGGTTTGGGGAAGCTGTTTTACTATGTTTTTGAGGAACCAGGCTCCTGTCTCTCCTTCACCAGCTTAGAGTATGGCTTTCATCTGGAATTGCTAAGTCACTATTAAATACTCAGACAACACATCCACACATTAGATGATAAAGAAGAAGGTGGCGCAAAAGGCATTCTTTTAATACTGTGCCCTTTAGTCAGGAAGGGAAGTCTTCCCTAGGGAGTTTTGCCTTGCTGACCAGAGCTGTGGCGTATGACACACTGGCTTCTAAGGAGCTCGGAAACCAAGTATATCACATTCCATCCATTCTGTTATTAGTAATATTGATCTAATGCTTTATAATTCCCAACATTCTCTTCAGGCATATCATTTAATTCCACCAGCCCCCTTACATTGTGGTTTTGACATTGTCCGGCCCATTTTACAGGTGAGAAAACTAAGGAATAGAGAAGTTAAGGAATATGGTTAAGAAATTGGAGTCTGGGGCCAGACTGCTTGGGTTTAAATCCTGGGCCTGTTGTTTACTAGCTCTGTAAACAGAGCAACTGTTTTGAACTTTTCTGTGTATCTTGACTTTCTCATTTTAAACTGGGAACAGCGGTTGTACCGCCTTTGTGGAGTTATTGTCAGGATTAAATAACTCAGTCATGCCGAGCATTCCAAATAGTGTCTGGCACCTAGAGAGAGCTCAGTAAATGCTAGCAATATTTTTATTAGAAATATTGCTCATATGGGTACCAAAGGATGTCACACCTCTAACATAACATTAAATGTAAACAGATTTCGAAATCAACACTTGGTCCGCAGGGGCATTGTTTTTGAGAGAGCTACTGATGGGTGTGGAGGGAAGTTTTGTCAAAGGTGTCAAAACACAGTGAATTGTATGAGAAACCAAAGATAGAGGAAAAAATAAGATCCAGAGGAAGACAGTGAAGAACCAGGCAGGGCTGTGAAGAGTTAACTAGGACAGCTTTGGGATGAGAGGACTAATGGGGGAAAATCATCACCAGCTCAGGCCTTGGGGAAGTGCCTACAGTTACTGTTGGCTTTAAAAAGTGTGGCAATCTCCTCAGAAGAGATGTCATCTTGTCAGGGTCTGAGAGAGAGTAGAAACTGAGAAAATTCTAATTGAACCAGAGTAGAAGCTGAGTGAAATTGGGTCAAGAAACCAGTCTTTTTGGAGAAGTATATGGAGGAGGTCCTGGGGTGGGAGGGGATGGGATGGGGGCTGTGCTGGCTGAAAGGGGTTTACCTGCTTGACTGCATCGTTCCTCACTCTTGATAAGGTATTTCATATCCTCTCTCTCTCTCATTGAATTTCAGCTTTGGGATTATAGATCCTTTCGAGAATCTATTGATAATTATGCATTTTCTCTCCAGAAAAATGCATGTGTCCCCATAAGCCCCAAATTTGCCATTCTGATTTTTTTGAAGGGGTCTCAGACCCCTGATGCCAGTTCAGGACAATCCAGGAGAAGGGCCCCTAAAAATCTAATATTTTAAATTAATTTCTGCAAAGGAAGGAGCTCACAGACAGATCCCTGAATGCAGCGAGGAGAGCTATGCGGTGAGAGCTGGGGGCATCCCGCCGGTTGCTGACGAGTCTTCAGGCTCTTTATGCCTGTGCTGGGGCTGAGGCTAAACTTAGCAAAGATGCCTGCCTGCATGAAAACTCGGTGCTTCTCATCCTCGCTTTTCCTTACGGCCCCTTCATGTCTGTTGCTGCTCTGAATCTGGCCAGCTGAAGCTGTTTTTGGCTGGGGTTTTCCACGGGCCATATGGAAGCACTTCCCTATAATCGTGCTTTGTGTGAAAGAAATGTGGGAAATGGAGCCACGTCAATCCCTAAGTGTGCATCACCAGACCTGTGGGGTCCACCAGGGTCCTCCGTCCTCACCTTGCCAAGCAATCATTCCGATCTTCCCTGGGACTTACGCTGAAGGAGGCCGTGGCCGGGAGACGCTACTGGCACAGCCCTGGTCTGGAGAAAGAGCACAAGGTTGCTCATGGGCCCTCGTTTCCATCCTGCAGGGAGGCAGATTCAAGGTGTAAGAGCCTAGAGCCAAAAGCTGTGCTATGAGAAGTATCAGAAATTAATCCACATACAGCATGCATGTTTCCTGTTCACAGGCAGAAGGAGAGAGACTGAACTAACAACTGGCATCAATAACTTTGGCTGTTGGAACAGGGAACTGGAAGCCACTCAGTTTTTAAAGAGGGAAGACTCTAAAAACAGCAACACCCCTATTTGGAGCATCTTGATTTGGTACTTAGGGACTCACTTGTTTTTCCAGGTTTGCCCATTATTTTGGTCTTGTCCACACAAGGGCGTGCACCCATGAGACAAATAAATAAATAAGCTCAGCTTGTCTGATATGAGCTGTTTATGTAGCTGACCCTTGAACAACACGGGTTTGAACTGCCTGGTTTTGGATTTTCTTCAGCAGTAAATACTACACGACTAAATGATCTGTGGTGGGTTGGACCCACCCACTCGGAACCGCAAACGGATATGAGGAACTGGGTATAAGGAGGGCCAACTGTAAGTTATACTCAGATTTTTTTTTTTTTTGGCCACGCTGTGTGGCATGAAGGATCTTAGTTCCCCAACCAGGGATTGAACATGTGCCCCCTGCATTGAGAGCATGGAATCTTAACCAGTGGACCGCCAGGGAAGTCCCTATACTCAGATTTTTGACTGGAGGGGGTTGTCGCTCCTAACCCCCGTGTTGTTCAAGGGTCAACTGTACATTTTTCCCTGGTGGCAACTAAGCCTATTGATACAGTGATGCCTAAGGCTGAGCTGGAACACCAGCATTACGCTTAACTTTGGACATTGTGAAGATAACCACACCTTCTTACAAAGCATCCCTGTGTACTCCTGACAGATATAGCATCCTGGGCTAGGTGGACTGTGGGGCTGCCTCACAGGGTAATTCTCACAAGGTTTTCTCTTCATACCCTCTTCATTTCTCCTTTGACTGTCATTTCCGAAGATAATCTGTGCATTTAGCTTATTCCATAACAAAGAAGACTGTATTGGCTTGCTGACATGCTAAACAGATTGGTTTCCCTTCCTCCTGCCTTCTTATTTCATTTTTATCTACCTCCTTATTCATCTTTCTTGGGCAAGATTCTGATGGATAAAACTCTTATGCTAGAACTGTGTGTGGCAAAAGAATATTCAAACCAAAGACCCTGTTCATTTTATTTATTTTTGACTTTTTAACTTTTTTGTAATGTTTCTTGGCTGCGCCACACAGCTTGTGGGATCTTAGCTCCCCGACCAGGGATCGAACGCGCACTGCCTGCATGGAAGTGCAGAGTCTTAACCACTGGACCACCAGGGAAGTCCCAGACCCTGTTCTTTTTAATGGGATGTTTCCCCATTTAATTCACGAGAGAGAGCATGGCATGGAAGATCCCAAGACTGAAAATCTAGAGCCCTGGGCTTTTGCCCTTGTCTTGCTATTTCCCATGTTTTTATGCTTCTTCTATGTCCTCTGCATGAAAAAAAAAAGAGGAAAATGACATGCAGGTGCTCTTGAGAAAGAGTGTTATTGAGGCTGATTTTCACAGAGTAGCCGGACTGACCAGGAACTCGCCAGCTTAATACCTCTTTGTGAATTGCCTTTAGTTTTACACTTATAATAAAATCCATACCCCTTTCCATGACTTTCAAAGTCTTGTGGATCTGGCTCTTATGTTATGTCACGTGTACCATTTTGCCCCTCACTCACTAGTCTCCAGTCATACTGACTTTCTGGATGATTTTAGAATGCAAGGTGCTCTTTTCCTCCATGGCTTTTGCATCGACCAATCCCTGAGCCTGAAACATGCTTCTCCCACTACCTCTTTTTCAACCTTGAGCTCAAGTGTCACCTCCTCAGAGAGGTTTTCTTTGACCAATCTACCTGAAGTCAGCCCTTCTCTTTTCTATTTCCTTCTTAGCCTTTATTGCAAGAAGTAATTATTTCATTTACAGTTGTCTCTTAAATAACATGGTTTTGAGCTGCACAGATCCACTTATACGTGGATTTTTTTCAATAGTAAAGACTACAGTACTATATGATTCTCAGTTGGGTGAATCCCCAGATGCGGAGCCTTGGATACAGAGGAAACACGGATACGGAGAGCCAACTATAAATTATACATGGATTTTCAACTGCGTGGAGGTTCAGTGCCCTTAACCCCTGTGTTGTTCAAGGGACAGTTGCATTTATTTGTTTAATTGGTCTCTCCTGCTAGTCAGGCATTGCAAAAGCAGACACCATGTCTGTGATTTTCACCATTTTATTCCTAGTGCTTGTATAGTACTGAGCACGTCACAGGAGCTCAATAACTGTTGCACGAATGAATGCAGGATCTTTGCTGGAGACAGCTCTGCTTCCTGTTATGTTTTCAGTGAGACTGAATAATATTGTGCAACAGAACTGGACTGGAAGCCAAAGACTAGGGTAATAACCTCTGCTTGGCCACTATCTGTGATCTTAGGCAAGATCACAGGAACTTGGGCTTTTTCATCTGCGTCCTGAGACTGTTAGCACAGATGATTTGTAAGACATCTTTTATTTCTGAAAGTCTATTAAATATATTTGTAATTTATTCCTTATTTTCAAACGCAGAGATCTTGGGATTAAATGGAGGTTAGAGAAGTAAGTCCTAGGATCTCATATGAAGAATTTTCCAAAGCTTTAATGAAAAGGTTCCACAGAGATGGCTTGTCTTCTTAAAGAGTTCGGGAGATTTTACATATTTATATTTGTTTACACAGCCTTCTTGGCCCCAAATTCCCTGTCTTTGGTGATAAGGATGCCTTCTACCCACCCTGGTACAGGGAGGGTACCTTCCCCTGAGATTTATCTCCTGCTTTCCTCCAGTAGAGAGTCAGAGTGTCCTTCTTGCACTAGCTGTTTCTCAAGTACCTTTAATTCAAAATAATCAGTATGCCACAGTGGCATATTTTGGGGTGACATATTCTGAACCTCTACATCCCATTACAGAGTCAGAAGGCAAATGACCATTTAGTCCTCACCAGGCTCTTGATTTCTTAGATGCAGTATGAAGGGCAGAAAAGAACTGTTACACTAGAATGCTGGGGAACATCTGGACAGAAGGATGTTGTTAGATGCTGTATGTAACATAGCTCCCTCTACCGCATGTTATTCAAAGCTAGTCCTGGAAACAAGCACCAAAGCATACACTGTTAGGCACTCGGCCTGTTACCGTGCTCTTTTGGGGTAAAGGCATTTTAAGCCCTTAAAGAGATATACCTCCAGGTTGTTTCTACAGAGACACCAGGGCTAATAGCTAAGGACACTGATTTGCAGATTCAGCAATAAGAGACATCCATGATGTAGCACATGAGCAACTCAGGGCAGGAGTAGGGATGACATCGCAGGGCGGGTGTAGGTATGGGAATTGGTTTTCAGCGTGCAGCCGGTTGCTCTCACCAAGTCAAATCCCTGCCATGTTCCTTCTCTACTTTTGAAAAGACGGTTGTTAATTTCTGATTTTTACTTTGCCCATCTTTGTTCCATGGCACGTCTCATTTATCCCACCTCTGTGTCAAAAGGCATTATGTGGACAGTCCTCCAGCTTCAGAATCCGTGTAGCCACACACTGGCTTTCCCTTCTTTCGCCCCCTCAGTCCACCACCACACCCACAGAGGGACCGATAGACTCGAATCAAACTTGGCTACCCTAATTTGGAAAGTTGTCAGCCCCTGTTCTACACAATGTCGTTTTAGGTTAAATGATGCCAAGTGGTTATGGGTGTGTAAGAGCATTAATAAACGCCATTTTTGTGTTTATATGTTTTTCAGTTTACAAAATGAATGCTTTCACACCCATTATCTCGCTTTAAAGGAAAATAAGTATTATTTTTCCATAGAGCTATTATTATTATTAGCATTAGCATTTATTCAGGTACTTTTCTTCCTTTTTTAAAAAAATAACTCCTTTGTTTTTTGGGAGTGGAGAGGAGATTGGAGGGTGTGTGTGTGTGTGTTTGAGTCTAAAGAGGCTGAAGAAGGTAAATGCAGGGTCAAGAAAGTAACAGGAAATACGCTTGACCGAAAGTTTTGTTCGGCAAAATACCCAACCAGATTTAAAAAAATCAAAAAAACAAAAACCAGGAATGGAAAAGTGGAAATGAGGTTGTTGCAACGAGAGTAATAAAAGAGTCCATCTCTTTTCTTGTGTTACCACGGAATGTGCGTATTTATAGGTTGGTGTACTTCTAGTTTGACTTTATAGTGAAAATAAGTGATCTGGTATAAATTACAGTCCTTCTGGACTGAAACTGATGTTTATTGATTAGTTAATATTGTGTGGACAATTTATTTCCTGTACATCTTGCTACTTAGCAAAACTGTGATTCTGCGGCAGGAAATGAGACATAGAAAAAATATGATGGAACAGCTGGACTTGAGCGTTTATGTGTGGGAGGGAAGTTAGTGGAAGCAAACTCCGTAGATCCTTGGGTCAGCCCAGTGATTGCAAAATCAAATAAGTGAAACCCATAAAATCAAAGTCTGTAAAGAATATACTTGTGATGGGAGAGTTTGGGTTTATACAATTATAACTTGGTCTCAACAGTAGAAAAGTTGAGTGCAGTTTTTGGTTCTGACCCCAGCCCTACTAATTAGGAAGTCTGTGATCTTGGGCAAGTCACTTAAACTTGCAAAACTTCAATTTTCTTAATTGTAGGAATGGGTTTTTACTAGAACAAAGGAGGCATTTATCTCAGGTTACCTAGGATTGTGCCTGGGGGCATAGTATGTGCTCAGCGTGGTTTTAATAGCTTTTGCTTACCCAGTCCTACTGGTGGTTAAGTTCTCTTCTAAGCCCTTTGTGTGTATTATGTTATTAAATCCTCTCAACAACCCCTTGAAACAAGTATTCTTATTATCCTCATTCTACAGATGTAACTGAGACACAGGGAAGGTAGGAACTTGCCCAAAGTCATACAGCCATTGTAAGTGGCGGAGCTGGTATTCCAACCCAGGTTGTCTGGCTCCAGGGTCTGTGATCTTAACCACGATTCCATATTGCCTCTCCCAGTAGTTTGTAGAGTAAAAATAATGCAAATGACATTAAAATTGTGATGAGAAGAAGCCCTGGAAGATGGCACAGTGAGTAGCAGTATCAAGGATCTCTTACCCCAAATTTCAATGAAAAAATTTTGAAATAGTTCCAAATAATGAAAGTGTTCCCCAGGAACCAGTTCCCAACACCACCACCAAATCTGGGTGTTCCCAGACGTGGACTTGCTGTTATGAACATCGTAAGATGGGGTAGAGAAGAAGCCTTCCTCCATCTGGTATGTTCTCAACCATTGGATTCAACACCATTAGAAAGTATAATATTTTAAAGCAGCCTCAGAAGCAGACCTGATTGGTGGCCTCATATGCAAACTTGTGAGAGGAGGTTTTAAGTGGTCTATGCTTAACCTGGCCTGAAGCACAGGAAGCAGCTTGCTCCTGTGAGATCTGGGTCTAGCTCCAGACTGAGGGGGAATAACCTGGAGGCCATTTGTCTGGGGCTTAAAAGTGTCCCGTTGTAACAGGGGAGACAAGGAAAGCATGATAGCAGTATTTATATCAGAACTAGTAGAATCTCAGGCAAAAAAAAAAAAAAAAATCAAAGAGGAGTACTTTATATCCACCAATAATCAAAAAACAGTCTTAAAAATTTGTGAATACCGTTACATCAAAATGTATAAAGAAAACAAAGCCCTATAGGTCTGTAAGAAGAAATTGAAGCAAATAAAACTGCTATGAAAGACTTGAACACACTTCAGTCAGTAGGAGCTGCACAGCAGAATTAGTAATGTTACATCAACAGGTATTATTGAGCATTGAATTTTGACGGAATGTAATGTCTTTTCAAGCACTTATGGACCATTTACAAAAACTGATTCTATGCTAAACTCCAAAGAAATTGTAAAAAAAAAAAAAAAAACCTCAATAAAACAGAAACCATCAGAAGAGACCTCACCCTGCAGCTGCACCCATCCATTCTTTGCTCCCTCCCATCACAGAGTCACAAGTGTCTGTCTTCCTTTCCAAGGCTAATTAATCCCTCCATTTGTGTCCTGGATTCCGGCCCCCTCTACTTCCTCAGGGATCTCATCCCACCCATCATCCCCTCTCTCTTCTTTATCCTCTCTTGTCTCCTTTTCCCATCAGGGTTAAATGTGACCAGATGTCTTCCATCTTAAATAGAAGTATAATTTACAAAATATGTGTGTGTATATATGTATACATAATATATGTATATGTATATTAGTATGTGTGTATATATATATATATATATTTTTTTTTTTTTTTGCGGTACGCGGGCCTCTCACTGCCGTGGCCTCTCCCATTGCGGAGCACAGGCTCCGGACACGCAGGCCCAGCGGCCATGGCTCACGGGCCCAAGCCGCTCCGCGGCATGTGGGATCCTCCGGGACCAGGGCACGAACCCGCGTCCCCTGCATCGGCAGGCGGACTCTCAACCACTGCGCCACCAGGGAAGCCCCATCTTTTAAACTCCATATCTCCAGCTACCACCCTAATCTTTCACCTACCTTTATTGACAAGTTTTGGAAAA
Organism: Lipotes vexillifer; assembly: GCF_000442215.2. Classification (NCBI taxonomy): domain Eukaryota; kingdom Metazoa; phylum Chordata; class Mammalia; order Artiodactyla; family Lipotidae; genus Lipotes; species Lipotes vexillifer. Next base: position 1,301,125 of record NW_006798027.1, read on the forward strand.
ACTGTTTACATTTCCTGTTTCTACTTTTTTGTCATCATTTATTCCTCAAACCACAGCCTCCTGTGCTTACTACCCAGTTGAAACTGCCTTTACAAAGCCCATTACCAAGCTTTTCCTGCTTCATCCATTAGCACTTTAAGCCCTCATCGGTAGAACATTTGGTACAGCTGGCCCCTCCCTCCTTAAAAATTGTTTGCCTCACAAGGGTTCTCACTTTATTTCTGGTGAGACCTAGAATTGTGCCATTTCCTGCAGAACAGTAAAGAAATGCTGAAAAGTTTGTGACTACAGAACCATCCCTGCTTCCTGTCCTAAAGACCTGGAGTTTTCCCTCACCCTGGGTCAGTGCTATTGGAAACATAGCTCACAGATACTCTGTAGCAGTATCATATGGAGGCTGCTGGATGGGCAAATTCTTGGGCCCCACCCTAAACTTTGGGTCAGGATTTCTGTGGGAGGAGCGGGAATCTGTGCTTTAATAAGTTCTCCAGGTGATCCTGGGAGGCACTGCCCTGTAAAAGTACCACAGGGACGTCAGATGTATCAAACTGTTCTGTAGGAGAGTTACAGAAACAAAAGGGAATTGCAGTTTAGGAGGAGAAGGCATTTAAAACTGTACAGCATAGATTACTTTTCCATGATCTAAGGACGTTGAATCCTTTCCCTTCTTTTTTTTTTTTTTTTTTTTGGCTACACCGCAGCACGTGGGATCTTAGTTTCCCAACCAGGGACTGAACCCGCTCCCCCTACATTGGAAGCGCAGAGTCTTAACCACTGGACCACCAGGGAAGTCCTAATGACATTAAAGCCTTACGTGGGGACTCTTATAGGCTGCTCCATCTTAGCCTTGCCCAGCTGCCCTGCAATGTGCATTTCCCCACAAGTTAGGCGGGACTTGTAGGCGCCTGACTACAAGTGTAGGCGACTGGGGGTTCGTTGCTCTTTACACACATTTCCCCCGAGTTTGAACCATCTGGCTAAAATAAAGTGCCAGGGGTTCTAGTCTGAGAGGTTTCACTTAAGTGTGTAATTGTCAATGGATGGTAGTTGGAACACACACACACTCACATACACACACACACACACACATGCACACATACATGCACACACTTACACAGGATAAATGCTTCTCAAAGACACTATAGCCTAGTTCACAAAGCTTTTCTAAGAGAGCGCTTAGCCCAGTTGATCTACCCAAACAGGATTCCTTCAGCTCAAGAAAGCTTTCTAATTTATTATTTTCAAAACAATTTTTGTTACATAGATGTCTCTTTTATTTAGACCATTTATTTTTTCATAATATTGACTTTTTAAAGCGTTCATCCCAGTTGTCTTATAGCATTTCCCTTATTCTATGTTTGTCTGATTGCCATTTAATTTGTTGATCTCCCTCAGGTATTTCCTATAAACTGAGCTGTGAGGTCAAGGGCTTGATTAGCACTGGATTGAACATCTGTGTGATGTCAGCCTTCCCAATATTAGTAATGCTATGTTTGATCACTTGTCTAAGGTGGGGACATACAGATCACTCTGTTATGTAGATCCATGTTTCCTTGTAAGAAACCTGCAGGGTGTTATCTTAAGGTGTTAAATATTCTGTTTTGCAACAATTTCTCACATGATAGGTTTAGCATCTATTGTTGCTTCTGGCTTGAAATAGTACTTACACTGGGGTTTGGTTGCAAATGGTAATTTTCTAATTCTATCATTACCTCTACATTTACTTGCAGACATTCTTCTGTAAAGAAGCTCCCCAGTCATTTATTTCATTTCTCACTCTGTATTCAGGGATTTTTAGTTATTCAGTGTTTTATAATATTATAGACAGTATTCATGTGGGGCCTCATATAGTCCAAAATGTGGCCAGTGGGGGCAGTTCAAGGTGACTCCTTTTGACATAATTCTGTTGGATTTTAAACACTGCCTTGCATTCTAAAACAACAAGGTGTTTTAGGCTCTCTTTGAATTTTTTTCCTTCTCCAGACCTAGAATTGCCTGTATTTTCATGGAGCCTTGGTTCTTTTCAGTGGGGAATGGTATTTAGAGCCCAAGATATAGGCAATACTTATTATTCCTGGGGAATCACTGCTTCCAGGCCCTTTTCATTACAGAGAACTTTGAAAGTACAGAAGAGAGAAAAATGAAGTCTTCACATCTATGGGCCTATTTAAAGTTTATTTTATGGTTTCTTTATTTTTATCATTTTTAAATAGAGGTATTTCTTGAGAGAAGTCAGAAGCAAATAAAAAGTTAAAAAGTTGTCTGTACTCTATGTTATTCATCAACATAATATTATTGACTTTTTACCTTAAATAATGACACAGTGATTTTTGGTCAGCCACAGCTTACTAAGAATTGTAGTCATTCTGACTCTACTTGGAGATCCTTGTCGCCCTCTGTTATTGTAGATGCCATCTTAAAATCTGAAGCCACTGGAAAATTTCCTGAATAATTAAAAAAATAACATAGAAAAAAATCAGTGCATTTTTTATTGTATAAAATTTGGAAAATACAGAAAAAACATAAAAAACACATTGTGATGTTAGCTGTGGGTTTGTCATATATAACAAATATATATGCCCTTTGTTATTTTGAGATATGTTCCTTCTATGCCTAGTTTGTTAAGAGTTTTTAATCATGATTGAATTTTGTCAAATGCTTTCTCTATGTCTGTTGAGATGATATGATTTTTTTCTTTTATTCTATTAATGTGATGTATCATATTTGTTGATTTGTATATGTCGAACCATCCTTGCACCCCAGGGGTAAAGCCAACTTGATCATGGTGTATGATCGTTTTAAAGTGCTGCTGAATTTGGTTTGCCAGTATTTTACTGAGACTTGTTGCATCTATAATATATTCATTAGGGATATTGGTTTACAGTAGTTGTTTTCTTCTTGAATTTTAAAGTAGTTATATCGTTAACAAATAAGGTTTAAAAAATTTTTAATTTCCAATATATATTCCTCTAAGTTATTTATTTTCTAATTACATTGACAAGGATAAGAATGTGGGGAAAAAATGATGATGACAATCTTTGTTTTGTTCCTGACTATGGTGGAAATAATTCTAGTGTTTCACCATTAAGTCTGCTCATGGTTCTGATTCTTTATTAAATTGATGGTGTTTTTTTCTATCTCTGGCTTTGAAAGGAATCATTGTAATGCATGCTACTTTTCTCTTTTTAATTTTAGAATTTTATTTATTTTTTATATAGCAGGTTCTTATTAGTGTTAGCTACCTTTTTATATTCATTAAAATGATCATAATGTTTAACTCATTTGATCTGTTAATATAATCAATTATATATTTTATTTTATTTATTTATTTTTTTGCGGTACGCGGGCCTCTCACTGTTGTGGCCTCTCGTGTTGCGGAGCACAGGCTCCGGACGCGCAGGCCCAGCGGCCATGGCTCATGGGCCCAGCTGCTCCGCGGCATGTGGGATCTTCCCGGACCGGGGCACGAACCCACGTCCCCTGCATCGGCAGGCGGACTCTCAACCACTGCGCCACCAGGGAAGCCCTATAATCAATTATATTAATAATTTTCCTAATGTTGACTCAATCATTCATTTTTATAATATGCTCTATTTAGTCAAGATGTATCATTCTTATGATAGAGTTCTGGAATTTACTTGTGTTATTTTATTATTTTTACATCCACAGTCATAACTAAGATTTAGTTCACATATTTATTTATGTGATCTCTGTGTTTGATTTGGGTATCTGAGTTATTTTAGCTGTGTATCACTACTGGGAAACTTTCATTCTTCCTATATCTGCAACTTACTTGTTTGCTTTAAGGTTTTGCAAAACTCATCCAGCAAAACATTTGGGCCCTGGTTCTTTATTTTCTTCTTTCTCTCTTTTTCTTTTGTAAATAGTGTTTTTAGCTTTTTTAAATGGTATTTTAAAAGTAACTTATCAGTACATTTTCATTATAGAAAACTCAAAACTTGTAGAACTATGTTTCCCTTCACGCACTCCTAGAACTCTTTTCTTTCCTCAGAGGTAACCACTGTCAATGGTTTGGTGAAAGAGAATGGAGACTTTTTTTTTTAAAGTATTGTTTATTTACTGGACCTGGGGCAGATTAGATACACAACCAATTTTAAATTTACATCTTTTAACTCCATTTTGAAGTGTTTTCACACACACATGCACACAAATTGGCATGCAACTGTTGTCCTAAGGTAAAACACAGTCACCTTAGACTGTTGCAAGTATTTTCACCCAAGGTTGAAAAATTGTTTATCCTGAACATGAAAACCTGTAACAACTTTAAATTAATTGTATAAAACTCATTACTTGTAGTTTTCCCCTTGCAAAGATCCAAAAATAATGTACAACTAGCTAATATACATCAGTCACAACATAATCCTGGATCATCCCCACACCAAAACTAGATGCTCCTTTAATTTTAAACTCATCATCAGAGGCCAAGAGAAAGTCATTTCGTTTTACACAAAACAAAATTCACATGTGCCAAAAAAGAAAGACCCAAGAAAAACAGAAACAAACACCCTAGTACTGACAGTACACTAATTAAACAGTGGCCAAAATGCCACTGATCAAAAATAAAATAGTGGGCTTCCCTGGTGGCTCAGTGGTTGAGAGTCCGCCTGCTGATGCAGGGGATATGGGTTCGTGACCCGGTCCGCGAGGATCCTACATGCCGCGGAGCGGCTAGGCCCGTGAGCCATGGCCGCTGAGCCTGGGTGTCCAGAGCCTGTGCTCCGCAGCGGGAGAGGCCACAGCAGTGAGAAGCCCGCGTAACGCAAAAAAAAAAATAATAATTAATAAATAAAATAAAATAAAATAAAATAAAATAGTGCCTGTATATCACTGCAAAGAAACCCAAGAGGCTTTTAACCCTTTGGCATCAGAAATCCAGATTTTTCCAGTTATGTGAATGCATACCTCCTCCGTGCCAAGAGTAGAGAAAGTGGATGAGCCAGCGTAGAAAGAAAAAGAACAACCATTCACTGCAACACCCAGAGAACTGGCTTTAATAGACACTTCTTACAAGGTTAGGCAGAAACCAAAAAATGGTTATTAGCTGCTTGTGTCAAGAATTTTAAGTGGAGGCGATTGAATTCTAAGGTTCAAAGTAAAACTTTAAAGGGGAAAAAGGTTGTTGGTTTATGTCTTACCTTTAAAGCAAAAGCAAGATAGACAAAGTATAAAAGTACCAACCTGGTAGCATCCTCTGAGTCACAGAGTTCTGCCATTAGTCTGGACAAAAAATGTCAAGGTTCACATTGTTTGTCATAAGGACTCAACAAAATGAATCTTTAATGACTTGAACTGCAGGATAAGGGATCCCAAGAATGCATTTTAGTAAAGTGCTATCAGTAAAGTACTATCCTGAACAAACTGCATTTTATTATGAAAACAAAAGGAAAGAAGATATAATAAGGACTATGCACCTATATTCCACTTACAGTGTCTGAGTTCTGGAAGGACCTGTATAATGGAGGAAGAATTCAAATACGAAATCATGCCAATCACATGTCAAATTTCACTATAACTTTCCTAAGAAAGTGTTTTCCCTCAATATCTGTTAATCACAAAGAAACAGAAGCTGTGAATGTACAGTTTAGGAAATAAAAACATAGAAACTAATGACATTATTATGACCAAGATGTTTGGTAAAGAGTGAATTATGAGTTTGGGATCATTAGCAAAAGGCTTTTTAAACAACCCTCCGGACTTCAAAAAAAATCTCTTCAGATAGTAAATCTCTCCCAGTGTCATGGCAACTAGAACAAGAGCTTCCAAGAAGGGCCAAAGGACCACTCTGCTGTTTGTGTTGTCATTGACTGCTCTGTGTATTCTCTCCCGAACTTCCATGTATTCCTGTTCATGCTTTACAGCTGTCATCGCCACTGCGAGCTCGTTAATCATTTCTTCTAGCTTGTTCTGGTGAGCTTCTCTTTCCATGTCTTGTTGTTTGGGGGCCTCCCCAGTATCAATGGTGAACATCCAGTATCAATGGTGAACATCACTATCTTTGGAGTCATGGTGGACATCCTATTGCTAAAACAAAACTTACATGTTCCATCCATGTGAGCAGCAAATGTGTATTTCCCACTGGACTCCCAGTCTCCTTTATAAATTCCTTTATTATCAGGCCCTGTAATCTCCACGTCAATGTCCAGGAAGCTGCCCTCAGCCACCTCGAAGATGAGGCCCATCTTGGTGCCCGAGGTGACCGGCTCGAAGAAGCACTTCTCGGCATGTGCATCGATGCTGACGAAACAGCCCAAGGCAGTGGCTTGGGCTACAGCCCAGAGCACCAGCAGCTCAGCGAGCGTCACCACGGTGGGGCTGGGGCCGAAGCCGGGACTGGGACTGCGGCCTCCAGAGCCACCGTCGCTGCCACCACCGCTGTCGTCTCAGCTGCCGCCACCTCCGAGACTTATTGTTTAGTGGGCTCAGGCTTTCGGTTTTGCAAAACGAAAAAAGTTCTGGAGATAGGTTGTGATAATCTGTCTTACCCGATCCCCTGGCAAAATCTATTCTACTTCCTGTCTCTATGAACTTGACATACCTCGTATAAATGGAATCATACAGTATTTATCCTTTGGTGACTGACTTATTTCACTTAGCGTAATGTCTTTGTGGTTCATCTACGTTACATAGCATGTGTCAGAATTGCCTTACCTTTTAAGGCTGAAAAATATTCCCTTGTGTATGTTTACCACGAGATAGATTTCCACTCATCTGTGGATGGACACTTGGGTTGCTTCCACCTTTGGCTGTTGTGAATAAAGCTGCTGTGAATATGGGTGTACAAATATCTGACTCCCTGCTTTCAGTTCTTTTGGGCATACCCAGAAGTGGAATTGCTGAATCATATAGTACTTTTATATTTAATATTTTGATGAACTGTTTTCCACCGTGGTTGAACCATTATTTTGTATTTCCGTCAGCTGTTCACAAGGGTTCCAATTTCTTCACATCCTGACCAACACTTGTTATTTTATCTTATTTTTTAAATAATGGCCAGCCTAATGAGTGTGAAGTGGTATCTCCTCGTGGTTTTGATTTGCATTTCCATAATGATTAGTGATGTTGAGCATGTTTTTATGTGCTTATTGGCATTTGTATATCCTCTTTGGAAAAAAAAGTCTATTCAAGTCCTTTGCCCATTTTTAAATTGGGTTCCTTTTTGCTGTCATTGTTTTTGAGTTGTAGGATTTTGTGTGTGTGTGTGTGTGTGTGTGTGTGTGTGTGTGTGTGTCTGTGTGTGGTACGCGGGCCTCTCACTGTTGTGGCCTCTCCCGTTGCGCAGCACAGGCTCCGGACGCGCAGGCTCAGCAGCCATGACTCGTGGGCCCAGCCGCTCCGCGGCATGTGGGATCTTCCCAGACCGGGGCACGAACCCGTGTCCCCTGCATCGGCAGGCGGACTCTCAACCACTGCACCACCAGGGAAGCCCTGTAGGAATTCTTTATATGTTCTGGATATTAACCAGAACATATCTGATATGTGATTTACAAATATTTTCTCCCATTCCATGTGTTGCCTTGTCACTGTATTGGTAGTACCCTTTGATATGCAAAAGTTTAATTTTGATGTAGTCCAAGTTATTTATTTTTTTCATTTGTTGCCTATACTTTTTTTTTTTTTTTTTTTTCTGTTTTTTTTGCGGTACGCGGGCCTCTCACTCTTGCGGCCTCTCCCATTGTGGAGCACAGGCTCCAGACGCGCATGCTCAGCGGCTCCGCGGCACGCGGGATCCTCCCGAACCGGGGCACGAACCCGCGTCCCCTGCATCGGCAGGCGGACTCCCAACCACTGCGCCACCAGGGAAGCCCCTGTTGCCTATACTTTTGAAGTCATATTCAAGAAATCATTGTCCATATAATTGTTTTTTTAACTTTCTTTTTTCATTAATCAATATATATGTTGGCAGTCTTTCCACATCAAGTAATGTGGCTTCCACCAGTCAGAATGGCCATCATCAAAAACATCTACAAACAATAAATGCTGGAGCTGGTGTGGAGAAAAGGGAACCCTCGTGCACTGTTGGTAGGAATGTAAATTGATACAGCCACTATGGAGAACAGTATGGACGTTCCTTAAAAAACTAAAAATAGAATTACCACATGACCCAGCAATCCCACTACTGGGCATACACCCTGAGAAAACCATAATTCAAAAACAGTCATGCACCACAATGTTCACTGCAGCTTTGTTTACACTAGCCAGGACATGGAAGCAACCTAAGTGTCCATCAACAGATGAATGGATAAAGAAGATGTGGCACATATATACAATGGAATATTACTCAGCCATAAAAAGAAACAAAATTGAGTTATATGTAGTGAGGTGGATGGACCTAGAGTCTGTCATACAGAGTGAAGTAAGTCAGAAAGAGAAAAATACTGTATGCTAGCACATATATATGGAATCTAGAAAAAAAAAAAAGGTTCTGAAGAACCTAGGGGCAAGACAGGAATAAAGACGCAGATGTAGAGAATGGACTTGAGGACATGGGGAGGGGGAAGGGTAAGCTGGGATGAAGTGAGAGGGTGGCATGGACATATATACACTACCAAATGTAAAATAGATAGTGGGAAGCAGCCGCGTAGCACAGGGAGATCAGCTCAGTGCTTTGTGACCACCTAGGGTGTGGGATAGGGAGGGTGGGAGGGAGACACAAGAGGGAGGAGATATGGGGATATATGTATATATATAGCTGATTCACTCTGTTATAAAGCAGAAACTAACACACCATTGTAAAGCGATTATACTCCAGTAAAGATGTTAAAAAAATGTGGCTTCTTATCATTACTTTTATCAGTTGTAGAGTATTCCTTAGTATGGATATACTATTGTTTATTTAACCCCTCCCCAAATGGTGGGTATTTAAGTAGTGTTCATTGCTTATTTTTAATGTATGTATGTTAAAAACAAACAGAAAATCCAGAAAGGATATTTCTCAAAGTGTTAGAAAGTGATGATCTCTGGAAATAGTTTCATTTTGTCTGGTATGCTTTTTTGTATTTTCTAATTTTCAGTAATAAATAGGTATTTTTATTTAATAAAACTTATGAACAAGTCAACAAACATAGTGACATCCTTTGATCCAACAATTTCACCCCAGAGGCTCTCAAAACAAATTGTTCTCTGTAAGTTAAACAAACAAAACACAACATCTGCTTGAAGTAATTCATATTGTTGGTAATGTACTAATATCATTTAATAATACACTTAATGATCAAATAGGGGACTGGGGGATAGAATTTCATATGCCCTTAGATTATTATGTGCCAATGAAAATTAATTTCAAAATGTGTAATGGCATGAAGGAAAAATCTACAGGGATCAGGATTTCCACTAGGTAATTATGTAGGCCAGGCATTATTGAAATTTTTTGGTGCAGGACCAGATAGTAAGTATATTAGGCTTTGTGAGCCATATTGTCTTTGTTACAAATACTCACCTCTGTCTTTGTAGGGCAAAAGCAGCCTCAGATGAATGGGTATGACCTGAGGGCCCTAGTTTGTGGACTCACTCAATTAGACCAGTGCATTTATTTAAACTTTTCTTTAATGTTTTTTAAAAATGTATTTAAATGAAATTATGTGATTAGTATTAATATTCCTTATACACAGTAGCTGCTTTCCACAGATTTCTTGACTGAAGATGGAAATGAAATATAGTTAAGAACACTTGACAGATGCTCCCAGTTTTGAGTTGCTTATTTTGATGGCCCTTTAGTGCACAAGTTTCATTACATTTGTCTTGTGTTCTTTCTTAGGGGAAGAAAATGTAATTGCTGTTCCTTTGGGAAGTCGAAGTGTGAGAATTACAGTGAAAGGACCTGCACATCTCTGTAAGTAGAATTTAATCTTAACATGTTTTTCTTTCCTGAAAATTTATTTAGCCCGAAACATATATATATTTCTTTGTGTTAACAGGTAGGTAGATGAACTTCTACCAATCTGAAATAGTCTTCTATATCACTAGGGAATGATCTATGACCCTGAATTTTTTAGTTCTCATGCCCTAGTGGGAAATGAATCTCCTCATGGGAGAGGAAATCAAGTTATATGTGAAATAAACTATTTTTTATGTGGAGAGTAAACTAGGAGTCTAGAGTCTTCTGGAGATCTTAGCAGTTTGGGATAAAAAATAACAAAACGAAATTTAAAACACAGAGCTGTATCAGTGAATATAGCTGACAAGTACATGCTCCGTTGCCAGCATATCACAACCTCAGGTCTAGGGGGCACTGAAAGTAAACACTGGTTTCCCAGAATACTAAGAGTCTGAAACAATAGAGGATTGAAATTGTATTGTTTCTTTGGCCAAAGTCACTTGGCATCTTTCTGTCTTAGCTTTTCTGGTCTCTTAGGACCCAAAGGAAATAGAAATACCAAAGTTTGTCTGCTTCTCTCCCAAGGTTTCCTGTGGCCATAGGCAGGGCTTTCCTAGTCTTTTTCCCAGGAAAATGAGTTTTTGTCAAGACTGAGCCGCTGGCCTTGAAGAAGCTTACTGTGTTCAGCTCTATCTTTCTGTAAAAAGTACGAAACACTATTTGTAACTGTTTTAAAGCCACACAAATCAAGATCTACCGGATTAAAATGTGACATATTTTGCCTTTTTTTTTTTCTGAGCCGCCATCTTAGATTTTCAAATCGTAAAAATTTCTCAGGGACACAAGCATTTTTGGTAGCTTTTAAATGTGTTTGTCCATGTGTGTTATATGTGTTTGTATATTTTGGCTGCAGTACCGATAGTCTAACCAGAAATGTCCTTTGAGAAAAGTTTATATCAAAATGTTTAAGGTCACCAAGGGTATAGATTAAAATCTTGGAAAAAGAAAGAAATTCTTCAGTAAATTATGACCTAAATTAGGGAAGCAAGAGAATATCTTTAGGACAATGAGGTGAACAATTATTGGAAAGTTTTTTTCAACCCTTACTTTATTATATGAATTATGACTAAAAGAATGTGACTGATGTATTTAACTAAAATATTGAAGTGTTTATAGCCATGTAATGGTCAGTTCACTCAAGGCTTTCTCTACAATGAAGATTCAAAACATTTTTTAGGCTTCTTTTTAAAATGGCTTAAGGCCCACAGCTCTTGATGAGAGTAGATCTTCATCCTTGTAAATGCAAACTTGATGTTTGAGAACAGGTGAAAATCATTTAGATCCAAATTTTGTGAATCATTTGAGTGATCACATTGTAAAATAGCATCCTGGATTTGGTGGTTGCCTAGGGCTGGGGTGAGTTGGGTTGGTGGCAGGTCTGGGGTTGTTAATGGAGATGGGGTTTCTTTGGGGGGTGGCAAAAATGTTCTATACTTAGATTGTGATGATGGTTTCCCAATTCTGTGAATATGCTGAAGCCATGAAACTACATTTTAAATGGGTGAATTTTATGGCATCTCAAAAAGATGTTTTAAAAAAATTTTTTAAATTGCAGTGACTGGCCCTGATTTTCTCGTGATACTACAGACAATTCTTTAACATTCAGCTCTAAAAAGAGTTTTATAAGCTCTAAAAACAGAATAAGTACACAGTAAACAGGTTAGGTAAAGATGAATACTTTGAGGTAGAATATTCATTTACATACATATATGTTCTGGCATATTAAACATAACTTTATACTCAAGACTGGCATGGTTCCAAGAACAGAGCTCAAATATATTCCCATTTCTCCAAAGGTGACAGATCTGTTGCTTGGATTATATCTCCTTCTGAACAATCTCAAAATTGGCTCTAGAAGTGTTTCTGAAAGTTACTCTTCTCTGCCAGTGAATAGAATGAACTGGCTTCATTTACAAAGGATGTAGTTACCATTTCTGAACACCTAAATATAGAAGCGGCTTTATTTTCTTGACTTATACAAGTGTTTTCTTAATTTTTTATTCAAAGATATATTCCTGAGATTAAGCTCACTTTGCAGTAATAAACCGTTTTTTTAAGATCCATATTAACTGCCACCCTCCAAAAGGCTGCATCGTTAAGAACTGAGAACACCCAGTAGTGTACTGTTAGCCTCTTTGCTGTGGAATGGAATTTAATTATAGAATGTCCATCTTGCATATCGCCTAGAGGTGTTTAAATACTGAATTTCTAGTCCTTTCGCAAGCTTGGCTTCAGCATTATATCAAGCACACAGCTCAAGATTTCCCTAAAATTTCAAAAATGGAAACAAGAAGAGGGTTCCTGCAAAAGAGCTTTTATTGTAGCAAAACTTCAGCATTCAATGTGTTTTGACTAGCAGTAAACTCAAGAAGCCAAGATGCCATAAACTGAAAACCTCCATTATCAATTGTAAGAATTGGGAATTTTTTGGTCCTCTAAGTGCGGTCTGACGACCATATGTAGAGATGTATTAATATAAACATGAACCCTGAACATAATGACTAATCAAAGGAAGTGAATACTGAATAAAGTATGCATACACTATAATATACAGCTCAAAGCATAAGTAAGTTTGATGTATTTATAACCAAGTCAGCTGTGCTAAATGCTCATTACATGTTTACCTAACAATACTTTTGTGGCCTTCCTAGAATTTAAGGAGACCTCTTGGGATGATTAGCATGACCCTGTCTCTTTCGAAAGAAGCCTGGACGGATACTTGTCAGGGCAAGCCCTTCAACTAGAAGCAGTTAGCAGCATTCATCATTTTTCTAGTCATTTCTTTTAAAAATAACAAGTGTGGATCAAAATATTTAAAGGTACCATGGTAGACTTGAGTTGTAAAGGTTTGGGGATTTAAGAGGGTCTTGATTTCTGATCCTGGTTTTTTTTTGTATGTGATTTTATTTATTCTCACAACAACACTAACTTCATTTTTCAGATTAAGCAACAAAGATGAGGGGATTTCCAATATGTTTCTTTGTTGAGCCAGCTAATAAATGCCAAAGCTTGTTTGTATCATTTCTTTTTTAGATTCCGCATATAAGCGATATCATACGATGTTTCTCTTTTATCTCTTTGAGGATACAGATCATCTCTTCCTTGGCTCCTTGCCACCTCCATCATTTTAAGCCTGAAGAGGAGAAAAAAGGCAGCAGTGGGTAGCAGGAAAGGAGGCTCTTACCCTCTGCCTTTCACAGTGGTGGGGCTGTTTATAGATTGCCTGGGGTCTCCACTCAGCACTGTCTGTCTTGCCATAGAAACCACAGAGGGTCTGTGGAAGCTCTGAGAATTGAAGGGCTGTGTGTGCAGCTCTCATGAGCTGTGAATTGCACATCACAACACAGGGCTGCAGTACACACATGGGGTGCTAGACACTAATAAAAACTTTAAAAACGTATCCATAAGTCAACACATCATCTAAATTGTTGATTTTCAAAAACTCCTTTTCTGCCAATTTAAGAGGCACAGGCACTAAAGAGAAGCAAGTTTACCACCGATAAAAATGACAACTTTTAAAGACCAACACTGACCTCCACTTCACTGTGAATTCATCACAGGGGCTTTGTTAATCCAAACTATCAGAATCGTTTGCATCCATAAACCATAAAAAGATGGCTTCATCAAATCACTTCCCTTGTCTTTATTGACCACCCACTTCTGACTCAAGTTACACAGTTGAGGTCAGAGCACCTGCTTTTGACCTCCTATGTATGCAGCCAGGGTTTGTGACCCACAGAGTGGGAAGCCTTTTGAAATAATTGATATAAAGATATTTTATGAGAATCAGAGAAGAGTGGTTTGGATAATTCACATGCACTTGAAAACTGGTTTTGCTCCTGTGTTCTCACATCCTTGCCACTAAAGATCTTGGACACCTTTGAAGTAATAGAATAGACTCAACGTCAGAAAACAAAACATCAAAACCAAACTAACAGGTTTAAAAGATGGATGTCACACTGGTCTTCCCTTCCCCCCAGATCGCATTTCCAGATTCTGACACCCGCTGCCACAGCTCTGCAGCCAGATGAAACTTGGAGAGCTTTGATCCAGAACGTTAGTGCAGTGGTAAAACAATCACAGCCATCAAATCCATTGCACTCTATTTGAATTTAATCAAGTCACTTCAGGCTAAATCTCGGTCTAGAAGCAGTGTTTTGCATGCCTCCTCCTTTGCGTGGATGGATTTTGTCGAGCTTCATTTTGTGTTTTGATATTACCCGAATGCTCATGAGTTTTCCTCCTTTACTTTTAAAGGGCTAATTCATCCAGGGTGGATCCCTCCTACTATCTCCAGTTTCCCATCTCATGTTTACTGACAATTCACTTTCTAACACTCTGTTTTATATCTTTATTGGAACTAGGAAATGAATTTAATCTCACACTCTCCAAAAATCTACTGCGGTCATGGAGATCAGGGCCAAAGTGGTAGGGGTTTTGTGTGCCTGAGATTACCCAGCATTATTCTTTGACTGCTGATGACTCCTGCAGATCAAGGAGCTCATGTCCAGCCTTTGAATTTTCCCAGAAAAGTTCCCAGCCTGCCTGTCAGGGATAATCAGGGATGTCTCCTAATGCCTGTTATGCAATCTGCCCAGGGCGCTTGAATTCCTGCAGCTGCTCTGGTGGCAGAGAGAAATGGGCAAAGGAACACCACCGAAGCCCAGCACATGTGGATTGAAGCCTCATAAAATCCAGATCATTTTGTTGTGTTATTATCAGCTTTTTAAGTTTGAGACGGAATGGAGTTCTGGTTCTGTTGTGTCCTTTGTTCGAGATGGTTAAAGAACCATTGAATACCAGTGAGTCAAGTGTAGGTTTCTGAGGAGCAGAGGACCTGGGAGGTTGTCTGCTCTGACTCCTCGTTTTAGAAATAAGGCAATGAAAACCCAAGGCAGTGAGTTAGGAATATATCTGGAGCCAGAAATGCAGGTGGACCAGGTCCACTAAGAATGGTGACATTTACAAAATGAAAGAAAAAAAAAAGAGAGAAGGGAAAGAAAGAAATCATTGAAATAAGGTAGAAGTGTTATTTTGGTTAAACCGTCAGCATCGTTCTGTAAGCGATCTAAAAGCAGTACTGTTCCTTTAAAAGCTAATGTGAATAAAGAGGTGACACATGAGAGAGATCTTTGTGGTGATGGAATAGTTCTGTATTTTGGTTGTGGTCACATGTGACAAAATGGCATAGGACTCTATGCACACATTGTACCAATGTCCATTTCTTGGTTTTGATATTGTATTATAGGTGGGTAAGAGGTAACCATTCCATTGGGTAAAACTGGATGAAAGGTACACACGACCTCTTTACTGTTCTTGCAACTTCCTGTGAATCTACAATTACTTCAAAATAAAAAAAAATTTTAAAGCAAATTTAGAATTTATTGTGGTTTTGTCTAAATAAAAGTCTAGGCTTACTATCTGAATGGGTGAGAAAACGAGTAACATCGCTTTATTTTAAGTAATAGCTACATCATGAAAAAATATAAAGAAAGATGTTTTCTTCTTCCCCTTATTATAGAAATGACTCCAAAGAGTTGGGTAGACCTAACTGGACCTAACACTCTTGTTTGCTTCTTTTTATAGATAACTAAGAAGCTTATATATTTATTCTACCAATTTGAATCAATGTTTGTAAACTGAGTGGATGTATTGATATTGTGTTGATATCAGATGCTATTACTTGTAGTAAAATATCTTTTGGAATAAAATGCTTTTAAGATATTCTCTCATTGAAACTTTATTTTTAAATTTTAGTCATTGAATCAAAAACACTTCAAGGAAGCAAAGGAGAGCACAGCTTTAATAGCCCTGGAGCTTTTGTTGTAGAAAACACAACAGTTGAATTTCAGAGGGGCTCCGAGAGGCAAGCCTTTAAGATTCCAGGACCTCTGATGGCTGATTTCATCTTCAAGGTAGGATGAACCTCTTCATAAATGTCATGCATCTGGGGCCCCGCACATCTTGAATTTTAAAAGAACACGTTTGTTTAGTAGGCAGCCAGTGACTGTTTTTATACAGGGCATGTGTCATTAATATTTTCTCCTTGACAGTCAGTTCTTAAAAACTGTTCATCTCTCTAAAGTAGTTTCTGTTCCCCAACCCCAACAGTTAAGAAACAAGCTTCACTTTTGTAGGGGAATGATTGTTTTTGCATGTATAACCTCTAGTTGCTGTGTTCAGTTTTAAACCTCCAGATGGATTTCAGTGAAAATGGTCAGTGGTTAAATGCTCCATGTCTTAAACCACGACTGTGCTATTGCTGTCCTTGCAAGGGGGAGCAGAGAAGACAGAGGCCCCCTTCCTTAACCCCCTTTCCTGTTTCCTCAGCAATGTCTCATAATGAGCCCTTTTCCGGACACCTGTCACGAGGTCCCCTCACAAGAATTATTCTTCCCTTGTAACCACGACTCTGTGTTTCCTGTTTTGGGTACATCGGGGGCATCTTCCTTCACTCAGAGGATATAAAATGTAGTGGCCAATACATTTCCAAGGTGGCACAATGTGAAATTCTTCTGATAAAACTATAAATGCCTAAGACATGCAAAAAAGGGCATTTCAGTGGATGGTTTTGTCCTATCCCTTTTTGGAAACTTCAGGATGGAAAGGGAAGAAAGAAAAGAGCTCTAATTGCCAGGGATTTCTTTACCTGTGAAAAGACCCAGTGCCTTCAAAAGAACTGTCTGTGTTCCACATTAGTTGTCAAAGAGTGTTTCATTGAGACATCGGTTGTGCCGGCAGAGAAATACCTTTGGAATTAGATGAGAGTTGCAAACTGACGTCCTGTTTGCCTACAGTGTGACCAGCAAAGGGTCGGTCTGGGTGGAGTTGTTGTTTTGAATCTTTGGGTTTTAAATAGTCAACCTTGAAAAAAATCAAGAGATTATAATATTAAAATTCCAGTATGTTTACCTGCTTCTTTTTAAAAATGGGAAGATCTGACAACTAACTTGCATGTTGCCATAGCAATAATTGGCTGCAGCTGGGTAACAGCAGCCTTTTCATTAGGGCACACGTCCTCATTTGCCAGGGTCCACACCAGACCCTGATGTATTCCTGACATTGAAGGTGTAAGTGTCAGTTGCCGTTCATAGACATTTAAGTTGCCATTCCTGGACATGACTTGCCATTCCTAGACATTGAAATGACTTCTGTGTCAGACCCTTGAAGTGTCAACCCAATGTAATTCTTTGACAGTAGCTTTGTGAAAGGCTTTTGGGGAAGCCAACTGTCATCTCTCTTTCCTTCTATTCTCTCTCATCCATTGTTATACATAAATTCTGGGCTTGGTTTGCTTCCCTTAGGGTTTTCCCATTTGATGCTCAAGTGATAAAACACACACACACACACACACACACACACACACACACACACAAAACACCTTTTTAAAAATTCTCCTCATTCCTACTCAGAAGATTTGTATTCTTCTCAAGTCAATTTGGAGATATCTGACCAAGTAGGAGACATTAGTACAGTGATGGGATGGGAGAAATAGCCACAAAGGTTAAAATTTTAAGATATTGTTTGGTGAAAGTATTAGCGTGGAAAATGTACTGTTTATTGATCCTATGCATAAAAACACATATACGCATAAACTGTTTACTTCTACAAGTGTATGTGTGCACATACACGTGTATGTATATGAATATGTGTGTGTATACATTTTTTTAAAATTTGAGAGGATACATTCCTAACTGAAAACACTGAGGAAACAATGGCTATTTTAGAGGGAATTGGTGCTTTGGGGGAGTGATCTTAGTTTTACTTACAATATTTTAATACTTAAAATAGTTCTTGGGCCTCCCTGGTGGCGCAGTGGTTGGGAGTCCGCCTGCCGATGCAGGGGATACGGGTTTGTGCCCCGGTCTGGGAGGATCCCACGTGCCGCGGAGCGGCTGGGCCCGTGAGCCATGGGCGCTGAGCTTGCGCATCCGGCAACGGGAGAGGCCACGACAGTGAGAGGCCCACATATCGCAAAAAAAAAAAAAAAAAAAAAATAGTTCTTAAAAAAATACAGTCATATATCACATGTGTAATTAAAAATTATTTTACACCTTCTTGCCCCAATTATATATTCACCTCTTAATAGGTGCATTTTAGCAGCATGTTGCCACTGTCTGAATTTGTACTCAGCCTTCTATTTTCCTGTCTCGGAGTTCTAGTTTCCTCAGATTTAGTAAACAATTCCAGGCTTTAACTTCAATTTCTGGAAAGGTTTTGATCTCCCTTGACTGGAAAGGTTTTTTTTTAAAGAATATATATATATATATATATATATATATATATATATATATTTACTTATTTATCAAAGAGGGTGTTACACACAGCTGTCAGACTCATGCATAAATAGAAACTCATTTTTGTACCTACAGCCATTTTCTTTCATGAACGTGGTGTGCGTGGTGGAAGAGAAATTGGCAAAATCAGAGACACTCTGATGAAGTAAGAATGACTCTGATGGTTTTCCCTGCCTTATAAGCTTGTCCAAATATTGTGGGTTTCTAGAAAATATCCTTTTCCATTAGTTACTTTTTTTTTTCTCAGAGCACTGTAGTATTACCCAGCCTATGTTGTTACTAAGATAAGCAACTCTGCTTCCATTCATCTCTGCTTGGCCCAGGATGCAATCAAGGGATTTCTGTCCTTTGAGTGGGAGGTTAAAAGTGTGTGTTAGGTCCCTGATGATGGTCAGCCATGTATTTCATTGTATCTCTTTCCATTCCAATCAACCAAGAGCAGCTAAATTTAAAAAAAGGAAGACCTGGCTTCAACCTGAGAGAGAATGTGAAAACCAGCTCTGCCCCCAAGTGCTAATTTCGCTCAGCCATGGGTGCACTGAGATATAAAGTCACCCTCTTTTATACCGTTCCTAGATTAGACTTCATCTCATGGACTTTTAATAAATGGACTGTTGAAAACGACTATATTGTGACGTAGAGAGTAAAATATGAAGTCTTCCGTGGGATGTTAGAGTCTTTTGTGGTTATTGTGCGGATTCTGAAATCTGGCAACTCACTGCACCAATGAGACAAAATTTCTTTTTTCTACTTTTTCAGAAGCTGTATTTTCACGATTGGACCATTCTTGAAAAGTGCACTTTTTCTTCTTCCCAATGGGTTTCTCACTGTACGTTCTTATTTTCCTGAATGATCTGTTTCTCATGGATGACTCTTGTTACTGTGTTACTGAGTCACGGGTATTTTTCATGAGAGCCCCTGAGGTATTATTTTGCTTCTGCAATATATGCATGTTGCCACCAGGGAGCAATAGAGAGTCTTGAGCCAGTGGTTGATGCTGTATGCTTTGTTGATTGGACTGTAAGAGGCACTATCCATTCAATGAGAATTTACTGAATATCAGTGAGTAGATACTTGTGCATATCAATTTTAAGTATATGCTTATGAGAATAATCTAGTAAAATAAACTTAAATGGCTTTGAGAAAGACATCTGTTTCTGTGGTTAAGTATTTAAATTATTGCTGGTGGCTTTTCCCCTCTTTAAAAAACATGTCCATCTTCAAGGAAAAAAAAAGTTTCTCTTCCTTGTGGTCTGAAATCTTCCTCTTTCTCCCATTTGGATACTTTGTGTTTCTGTAGGAAAATGTTTTCTGATTTCTTTTCCCATTAGTTTTCAGCTAGGCAAGCCTCTGTCTCTGGTTTCCTCCAAACACAGCTCCAGATATTTTGTATATTTTCTACCTACAAAGTCTTTCTTTTCTTTCTGGGGAGTTATGATAGCATATCTAACTTATCCAGGGCTGAGAGGATTTGAAACTGCCTGTTTTCCTCTCTCTCAAAGAGAAGATTTCAGCCTTGCAATGTGATGCAGACTCTGGCTAAATTCATATGTTCACAGGTGTTTCAAAACACAGCAAGATAGTTTTTAGAGTCTGTGCATGTGTTAGTTTCCTGAGGCTACTGTAACAAAGCACTATAAACTGGTTGGCTTAAACAACAGATGTTTATGTCTCACAGTGCTGGAGGCTAGAACTCTAAAATCAAGGTGAGGGCAGGTCTGGTTCCTTGTAAGGGCTGTGAGGGACAATTTGTTTCCTAGCCTCTTGGATCCTCAGGTTTTCTCCCTTTGTCTTCACACCACCTTCCCTCTGTGCATGTCCACCTCTGAGCCCAAATTTCCCCTTTACATAAGCATGCCAGTCATACTGGGTTGGACCCACTTTAATGACCTCATCTTAACTTGACTAGATCTGCAAAGACCCTATTTCCAGATAAGATCATATTCTGAGGTTCTGTGAGTTAGGACTTAAACATATGTTTTTGGGGATGGATACAGTTCAGCCCATAACAGTGTCTAACAGAAAAGAAAATTTATCTGTTTCATCATGCCTCCCAATCAGAATTCCACCTCATTTTAAGCATTTGCCATGAATCACAAAGGTAGAAACTGTTGAAATATTACATGATAGTTACTGTAATGTGGTCTGTTGAGGGAAATTTCTTGGTTAAAGCAGTTCAGATACTGTTCTAGTAGTTACCATAATTCACAGCTAAATTATTGGTGTAATATATACACAAATATGAAACAGAGTTTTACAGAAAAATCTATTCCATAAATTTTAGAAATTATTTAGAAGTGGCCAAGTAAGGCAGTTGAGTTTGAATTCATTTTCTTACCATTGTTATAAAATCATTTTCCTAACCAAACAGGAGTAGTATATGCTTGTAAATGTTAATGTAATTTACATTTGTTAATTTCCTTTTTTTCTGCCATTCTGTACTTGACCATCTCCCTTGTCAGTGGACCTATTCACCCTGGGGGTTTGAAAGTAGTGGTTAATGATTGGGCTGTTGTTAGCAGGACTGCAAAGAGCATTCATGTTCAACTTTTGATTATTAAGGTAGGATTTTCTTCTTTTTTTTAGTTTAGACTTTTGTCTTGAACGTCAGGCTTATGGAAGGAGATAAGCCTTCTATAAATTGATTTAGTTCCCATAACATTTCAAGGACCAAGTTTGGGGGACTAAATCAAAGTGTTTCTTCTGCAATATAGAGGATGCCTCTACCCCCAGTAAGGCTGAGCTGTGGGCTTAGTGTCCTCAGCGCCCTACACTCAGGAGGAGCATCCATTGTAGGGAGACCCCAGCCAGGATGTGGAGAGTCGGCTTCCTCTGCCTCAGGGCATTGTGGGTAAAAGAGGAAAACTGGGGACAGGATGGAGGAAGCAAGGCAGTGAGACATGGATCATGACAGCAGTCACTCTGCAGAGCAGGGAAGCATATTAAGTAGGTTTCAAAGCTAAAGGCAGAGGAGGAGATTTGCTTCACTTTTCATTTAGAACCCAAGAGGAAAATGCCTCCTAGGGTGGCCATCTCCATCCACCACTGGGGGAAGCTACCTTGGAATGAAATTGGCATGAGTGCCGTGAAATGGTTAGTCACAGGTTGCGTCTGAGTTCAGCTCCCCGGGGTCTCCCTCAGCTCCTGTGTGGCGTGGAAGGTATCTAGAAAATTCCATGTACTCTTGGCTGGCCAGCCTTGACATGGTGGGGGCAAAATGACCCTGCAGCGGAGGGGTAAATGTAGGGTGACCAGACATCGTAGTTTGTTCAGAAAAGACCCAGTTTCCACCTGCAGCCCTGACTTAATTCTTAGAAGCTCCTCCTTTCATCCTCAGAAACGTCCTGGCTTGGACAGTAAAGCATCTGGTCTCCTTGGTAAGGGGCTGTGAGCCAGGCCAGGGACTGGGGAGGAGTCCCAGCCACACCACTGAGAAACTGAGCACAAGAGTAATGTGGACTGGGCAGGGCAACAGAGGAGCCCACCCACCCTGGCTGGGGAAGAACACAGCTGAGCTCACAGGCACTGAGGCTCCCTGTGGGCCTCCCAGTGGCCAGAGGGACAAGGGACACAGCTGTGGGCCCAAGGACAGGATGAGGACCTCCAGGCATGGATCCGAGGCCTCTTTCCTTTCCCACCTCTGTGAGGTCCTACATCAAATACCACCATAGAGGAGATTGGTCTGGATGAGGGCACAGCAGAAGGCCTGGATGCTTCCCCACCGGAAACAGCAGTACCTAAAGAGAACTCTTTAAATGAGTGAACCAGACTGACCTCCTAGGGTTGAACTCCATTTAAGCTGTTTTCCCCTCCCTCCCTAGTCAGGAGGGGGCTTGTGAAGAAGACCAGAGCAGTTATAAGGAAAGAAGCTGCATCTTTGCGATTGTCTTCATAGAGTATGAGCACTTGTTGTGACTCTACTGCCCGGTCACAAAACACAAAAGCAAAAACAAAATCTTGGGGGAGAAAAAGTTCCCTGCAGATTTAATAACTTCATTTTTCTAAAGTTTTTAGGATTGGAGGAAGGGGCATTATTATTTAATTTGTATTTTTTATTTACTTTGAAGAAAGAATCCTTTATCTCCCTTTTTGCCTGTTTTGCTCTCTAAAATAATATGATATAATGCCAGCATTCTTGGAATTGAAGAACAAATATCCAAGTATGACTCCTTCCTGGAGTTTGGATTAAAATTCTCTTACAATAGTCAGAAATTCTCAGTGGTAGTAACATGGACTTTTTCCAAGGAAGAATGATAATACTGCATCATGGTTTAATGACATTTAAAGATATTATAATATTAATAGACCTCTAAACAATTGCATTGTCTTTTAAAATAACAATGTGGAGAACTAGAATTGAATGAAGTTTCATCAGTATTATAAATTTAAGCGACGAGTAGGGTGTAGCTTGAGGAAAATATATGGATTGATTGATTGTTTTTTCAGAATTGTGTTATTACCAAAAAAAAAAAAAAAAAAAAAGAAGGACAGAGGACCTGAATAGACAGTTTTCCAAAGAAGACATACAAATGGCCAAAAAGTACATGAAAATGTGCCAAACATCACTAATTATTAGGGAAATGCAAATCAAAACTACAATGAGCTATCACCTCACACCTGTTAGCTTGGCTATTATCAAAAAGATAAGAGAAGACAAGTGTTGGTGAGAATATGGGAAAAACGGACCACTGTGCACTATTGGCGGGAATGTAAATTGGTGCAGCCACTATGAAGAACAGTATGGAAGTTCCTTAAAAAATTAAAAATAGAGTTACCATATGATCTAGTAATTCTACTTCTGGGAATATATCTGAAGGAAACAAAATCACTGTGACAAAAAGATATCTGCATCCCCATGTTCATTGCAACGTTATTTACAATAGCCAAAACATGGAAACAGCCTGTGTCCATCAATGGATGAATGGATAAAGAAGATGTGGTGTATATATATATATATATATATATATACAACTTTCTTATATGTACACACACACACACACACACAGGAATATCATTCAGCCATAAAAAGAAGGAAATTCTACCATTTGCAGCAACATGGATGGACCTATGAGGGAATTATGCTAAGTGAAATAAGTCAGAGAAAGACAAATACTGTATGGTTTCACTTACATGTGGAATCTAAAAAAAATCGAAACTCACAGGTACAGAGAACAGATTGGTGGTTGCCAGAGGCAGGAAGAGGGTGGGGCAGGTGAAATGGGTGAAGGGAGTCAAAAGGTACAGATTTTCAGTTACAAGATAAGTAAGTTCTGGGGATGTAATGTATAGTACAGTGACTAAAGTTAACAATACTCTATTGTATATTTGAAAGTTGCAAAGAGAGTTATCTGAGACACCTGTGGGAGGAAGGAACCTTGGAGCAAAATTAAGCCTCTGGCAGAAAGGGAAAGGGAAATGGATATTGGTAAGCAAGTAAATGCATCTGCAACAATAAGGATTATTTCTTTCTGTAAAACATTGGGGCCCAATGCCTTTTCTTTCCCTCCCTCCCTCCCTCCCTCCTTTCCTCCCTCCTTCCCGTCCTTCCTTCCTTTCTTTATTCTATTTCTTTTTGGTGGTAATGAACAAGACTTAGAAAACCATTTCAGTATCTCTTAGGTTTATTGATATATTTAGGGTTCTATTTCTGAGTCAATCTTGCAATTTATTATTTTCTCGAAAAGTGTCCAATTTATCTAATTTTTCAAACTTAACTTTTCAAAAGTAATCATAGCATTCCTTTATCACTAAAAACAAACAAAACAACAACAACAAACTCAACAGTACCTATGTCTCTTTCATTCCTAAACTTGTTCATTGGCTCCTTGTCTAATTTTTGTTTTGTTCAAACCATCCAAAAATTTGTCTCTGTGACATTTAAGAACTAGATTCAAGGCTTGGTAACTCTCAGAGTTCATTAAAAAATTCTATTTATGTAAATTTTAATTTTTGTTTCCTTTATCTTTACATCGTTTTATTTTGGTATTGTTTTTAACTTCTAGAGCTAAATTCTTAATTCATTTTATTTTCAATTTTTGTTCTCCATTAAATGTATTTAGGGCTATCAGTTTCCCCATACATAAGTTCTTAATTTTATTGTGGTGTAGGTTGTTAATTTTAAACTCTGTGTGTAAGCTGTTTGTATCCTGGCTAAAAAATCTTTGCCTTATTTAGGATCAAAAATATTCTCGTATGTTTTCGTCTGGAAATCTTACTGTTCTACCTTTCACACTAAGGGCTATAATCCAACTAGAATTGATACTTGTATATGTTGTGAAGTGGAATCAATATCTTTTTCCCATGGCTATGCAATTGACCCAAAACCATTAGGTGAAAAGACAATCCCTTCCCCATTTCTCTTAAATCCCAAACTATATATGTGTGGGTCTATTTCTGCACTCTGTTCTGTTTCATTGACCTATTTGCACCAATACCATTGTGACTTAATTACTGTAGCATTAAAATAAGTCTTGATATCTGGTAGTGTAAGTACTTTAGCTTTGTTCTTGAAGATTATCTTTGATATTCTTGACTCCTTCCATTTCCATATCAATTTTGAAATATGCTTCTAAATTTTTATAAAATTCTGATTTTGATTGGAATTTCATTGAATTTGTAGGTCAAATTGGAGAAAATTGACTTTCCAATATCAAGTCTTCCAATCCATAAATATGGTATATTCATCCCTTTGTTTAGTTCTTTTTAAATTCTTCTCAATAATGTTTATAATTTTCAATGTATATGATTTGCATATCTTTTGTTAAATTAATTCCCAAATGTTTGTTATTTTGATGTTATTGTAAATGTTTTAAAATTTTTTTGTTTGTTTTCTGCTAGAGTATGAAAATCTAATTGACTTTTGTATATTGACATTATATTCTCACTATATTCACTTGCTAATACTAATAGTTTGTGAATTCTCTTGGATTATGTACATACACAGTTATGACACCTGCAAATAATGAGCTCTGTTTCTTTTTTCTAATTGTTCTATGCTTTTAAAATTTTTTCTTGCTATATTCCGTTACTTAGGACATCTAGTATAATGCTGAATAGAAGTAGTGATGGCAGCTTTGCTTGTCATGCTTCTCACTTTCAGGACAAAGATCTCTATAATTCCCCAATTGTGTATGATGTTTTCTGTAAATTTCTTGTAGATGTTTTCATCTGATGAAATACATTTTTTCCTAGTTTGCATCATTAACGTATATAAGCATGAAATTTTATTAGATGCCTTTTTGCATTTTTTGAAGTGATCATATTTTTTCTTTTATTCCTTTTAATATAGTGAATTACATTGATTTTCAGATGTTAAACCCATCTTACCTTCCTTTAATAAACCTCACTTGGTCATTATTATTTTTTATTAGAATTTATTATTAATATTTACTTATAAGTATTTATTTTATTATTAACAAAAAGGATTATCCTTTTATATATCATGAGGTATGATTTTTTAAATTTCAATTTTATTTTATTTATTTTCTACATATAGCAGTTTCTTATTAGTTAGTTTTTAAAATAAATATTAATGTATATATGTCAATCCCAATCTCCCAATTCATCACACCACCCCCCACTGCCCCCGCTTTCCCCTCTTGGTGTCCATACGTTTGTTCTCTACATCTGTGTCTCTGTTTCTGCCTTGCAAACCAGTTCATCTGTACCATTTGTCTAGATTCCAAATATATGCATTAATACACGATATTTGTTTTCTCTTTCTGACTAACTTCACTCTGTATGATAGTCTCTAGGTCCATCCACATCTCTACAAATGACCCAATTTTGTTCCTTTTTATGGCAGAGTAATATTCCATTGTATATATGTACCACATCTTCTTTATTCATTCGTCTGTTGATGGGCATTTAGGTTGCTTCCATGACCTGGCTATTGTAAATAGTGCTGCAGTGAACATTGGAGTGCATGTGTCTTTTTGAATTATGGTTTTCTCTGGGTATATGCCCAGTAGTGGGATTGCTGGTTCATATGGTAATTGTACTTTTAGTTTTTTAAGGAACCTCCATACTGTTCTCCATAGTGGCAGTATCAATTTACATTGCCACCAACTGTGCAAGAGGGTTCCCTTTTCTCCACACCCTCTCCAGCATTTGTTGTTTATAGATTTTCTGATCATGCCCATTCTAACTGGTGTGAGGTGATACCTCATTGTAGCTTTGATTTGCATTTCTCTAATAATTAGTGATGTTGAGCATCTTTTCACGTGCCTCTACGCCATCTGTATGTCTTCTTTGGAGGAATGTCTATTTAGGTCTTCTTCCCATTTTTGGATTGGGTTGTTCGTTTTTTTAATATTGAGCTGCATGAGCTGTTTATATGTTTTGGAGATTAATTCTTTGTCCGTTGATTTGTTTGCAAATATTTTCTCCCATTCTAAGGGTTGTCTTTTCGTCTTGTTTATGTTTTCCATTACTGTGAAAAAGCTTTGAAGTTTCATTAGGTCCCATTTGTTTATTTTTGCTTTTATTTCGATCACTCTAGGAGGTTGGTCAAAAAAGGTCTTGCTGTGATTTATGTCAAAGAGTGTTCTTCCTATGTTTTCCTCTAAGAGTTTTATAGTGTCCGGTGTTACATTTAGGCCTCTAATCTATTTTGAGTTTATTTTTGTGTATGGTGTTAGGGAGTGTTCTAATTACATTCTTTTACAAGTAGTAGTCCAGTTTTCCCAGCACCACTTATTGAAGAGAATGTCTTTTCTCCACTGTATATCCTTGCCTCTTTTGTCATAGATTAGTTGACCATAGGTGGGTGGGTTTATCTCTGGGCTTTCTACCCTGTTCCATTGATCTATATTTCTGTTTTTGTGCCAGTACCATATTGTTTTGATGAGTCTCACTTTGTAGTATAGTTTGAAGTCAGGGAGCCTGATTCCTCCAGCTCTGTTTTTTTCCCTCAAGATTGCTTTGGCTAGTTGGGGTCTTTTGTGTCTCCATACAAATTTTAAGATTTTTTTGTTCTAGTTCTGTCAAAATGCCAGGGGTAATTTGATAGGGATTGCACTGAATCTGTAGATTGCTTTGGGTAGTATAGTCATTTTCACAATATTGATTCTTCCAATCCAAGAACATGTTATATCTCTCCATCTGTTTTTGTGTCATCTTTGTTTCTTTCATCAGTGTCTTATAGTTTTCTGAGTACCGGTCTTTTACCTCCTTAGGTAGGTTTATTCCTAGGTATTTTATTCTTTTTGTTGCAATGGCGAATGGGGTTGTTTCCTTAATTTCTCTTTCTGATCTTTTGTTGTTAGTGTATAGCAATGCAAGAGATATCTGTGCATTAATTTTGTATCCTGAAACTTTACCAAATTCATTGATTAGCTCTAGTAGTTTTCTGGTGGCATCTTTAGGATTCTCTATGTATAGTAGCATATCATCTGCAAACAGTGACTGTTTTACTTCTTCTTTTCCAATTTGTATTCCTTTTATTTCTTTTTTTTCTCTGATTGCTGTGGCTAGGACTTCCAAAGCTATGTTGCATCAGAGTGGCGAGAGTGGACATCCTTGTCTTGTTCCTGATCTAGAGGAAATGCTTTCAGTTTTTTGCTATTGAGAATGATGTTTGCTCTGGGTTTGTCATATATGGCCTTTATTATGTTGAGGTAGGTAGGTTCCCTCTATGCCCACTTTCTGGAGAGTTTTTATCATAAATGGGTGTTTTGTCAAAACTTTTTGTCAAAAGCTTTTTTGCATCTATTGAGATGATTGTATGGTTTTTATTTTTCAGTTTGTTAATATGGTGTATCACATTGATTGATTTGCGTATATTGAAGAACCCTTGCATACCTGGGATAAATCCCACTTGATCATGATGTATGATTTTTTTAATGTGTTGTTGGATTCTGTTTGCTAGTATTTTGTTGAGGATTTTTGCATCTATGTTCATCAGTGATATTGGTCTGTAATTTTCTTTTTTTTGTAGTATCTCTGTCTGGTTTTGGTATCAGGGTGATGGTAGCCTCGTAGAATGAGTTTGGGAGTGTTCCTTCCTCTGAAATTTTTTGAAAGAGTTTGAGAGGGATGGGTGTTAGCTCTTCTCTAAAAGTTCGATAGAATCCACCTGTGAAGCCCCCTGGCCCTGGACTTTTGTTTGTTGGAAGATTTTTAATCACAGTTTCAATTTCATTACTTGTGATTGGTCTGTTCATATTTTCTATTTCTTCTTGGTTCAGTCTTGGAAGGTTATACCTTTCTAAGAATTTGTCCATTTCTTCCAGGTTGTCCATTTAATTGGCATAGAGTTGCTTATAGTAGTCTTTTATGATGCTTTGTATTTCTGCAGTGTCTGTTGTAACTTCTCCTTTTTCATTTCTAATTTTTTTTTTTGTTGTTGCGGTATGTGGGTCTCTCACTGTTGTGGCCTCTCCCGTTGCGGAGCACAGGCTCCGGACGCGCAGGCTCAGCAGCCATGGCTCACGGGCCCAGCCACTCCGCAGCATGTGGGATCTTCCCAGACCGGGGCACGAACCCGTGTCCCCTGCATCGGCAGGCGGACTCTCAACCACTGCGCCACCAGGGAAGCCCTTCATTTCTAATTTTATTGATTTTAGTCCTCTCCCTCTTTTTATTGATGAGTCTGGCTAAGGGTTTATCAATTTTGTTTATCTTCTCAAGGAATCAGCTTTTAGTTTTATTGATCTTTGCTATTGTTTTCTTTGTTTCTATTTCATTTATTTCTGCTCTGATCTTTATTATTTCTTTCCTTCTGCTAACTTTGGGTTGTGTTTGTTCTTCTTTCTCAAGTTACTTTAGGTGTAAGGTTAGCTTGTTTATTTGAGATGTTTCTTTTTTCTTAAGGTAGGATTGTATTGCTATAAACTTCCCTCTTAGAACACCTTTTGCTGCATCCTATAGGTTTTGGATCATCATGTTCTCATTGTCATTTGTCTTTAGGTATTTTTTGATTTCCTCTTTGATTTCTTCAGTGATCTCTTGGTTATTTAGTAGCGTATTGTTTAGCCTCCATGTGTTTGTGTTTTTTACTTTACTTTTTTTTTCCCTGTAATTGATTTCTAATCTCATAGCATTGTAGTGGGATAAGATGCTTGATATGATTTCAATTTTCTTAAATTTACTGAGGCTTGATTTGTGACCCAAGATGTGATCTATACTGGAGAATGTTCTGTGTGCACTTGAGAGGAAAGTGTAATCTGCTGTTTTTGGATGGAATGTCCTATAAATATCAATTAAATCTATCTGGTCTATTGTGTCTTTTAAAGCTTTTGTTTCCTTATTAGTTTTCTGTCTGGATGATCTGTCCATTGATGTAAGTGAGGTGTTAACATCCCCCACTATTATTGTGTTACTGTTGATTTCCTCTTTTATAGCTCTTAACATTTGCCTTATGTATTGAGGTGCTCCTATGTTGGGTGCATATATATTTATAATTTTATAATATATTTTTATAATATATATAAATATAATTTATAATATAATTTTATAATATATCTTCTTGGATTGATCATTATGTAACGTCCTTCCTTGTCTCTTATAACATTCTTTATTTTAAAGTCTATTTTATCTGATATGAGTATTGCTACTCCAGCTTTCTTTTGATTTCCATTTGCAGGGAATATGTTTTTCCATCCCCTCACTTTCAGTCTGTATGTGGCCGTAGGTCTGACTTGGGTCTCTTGTAGACAACGTATATATGGGTCTTGTTTATGTATCCATGCAGCGAACCTGTGTCTCTTGGTTGGAGCACTTAATCCATTCACATTTAAGGTAATTATTGATATGTATGTTCCTATTACCATTTTCTTAATTGGTTTGGGTTTCTTCTTGTAGATCCTTTTCTTCTCTTGCATTTCCCACTTAGAGAAGTTCCTTTAACATTTGTTGTAAAGCTGGTTTGGTGGTGCTGAATTCTCTTAGCTTTTGCTTGTCTGTAAAGCTTCATCAAATCTGAATGAGATCCTTGCCAGAGAGAGTAATCTTGGTTGTAGGTTCTTCCGTTTCATCACTTTAATATATCATGCCACTCCCTTCTGGCTTGTAGAGTTTCTGCTGAGAAATCAGCTGTTAACCTTATGCAAGTTCCCTTGTATGTTATTTGTCATTTTTCCCTTGCTGCTTTTAATAATTTTTCTTTGTCTTTAATTTTTACCCATTTGATTACTATGTGTCTTGGCATGTTTCTCCTTGGGTTTGTCCTGCCTGGAACTCTCTATGCTTCTTGGACTTGGGTGGCTATTTCCTTTCCCATATTAGGGAATATTCGACTATAATCTCTTCAAATATTTTCTTGGATCCTTTCTCTCTCTCTTCTCCTTCTGGGACCCCTATAATGTGAATGTTGGTGTGTTTAATGTTGTCCCAGAGGTCTCTTAGGCTGTCTTCATTTCTTTTCATTCTTTTTTCTTTATTCTGTTCTGTGGCAGTGAATTCCACCATTCTGTCTTCCAGGTCACTTATTCAGTCTTCTGCCTCAGTTATTCTGCTATTGATTCCTTGTAGTGTCTTTTTCATTTCAGTTATTGTATTGTTCATCTCTGTTTGTTCTTTAATTCTTCTAGGTGTTTATTCTTTAATTCTTCTAGGTCTTTGTTAAATATTTCTTGCATCTTCTCGATCTTTGCCTCCATTCTTTTTCCGAGGTCCCAGATCATCTTCACTATCATTATTCTGAATTCTTTTTCTGGAAGGTTGCCTATCTCCACTTGATTTAGTTGTTTTTCTGGGATTTTATTTTGTTCCTTCATCTGGTACCTAGTCCTCTGCCTTTTCATTTTGTCTATCTTTCTGTGAATGTGGTTTTCATTCCACAGGCTGCAGGATTGTAGTTCTTGCTTCTGCTCTCTGCCCTCTGGTGGATGAGGCTATCTAAGAGGCTTGTGCAAGCTTCCTGATGGGAGGGACTGGTAGTGGGTAGAGCTGGGTGTTGCTCTGGTGGGCAGAGCTCAGTAAAACTATAATCCATTTGTCTGCTGATGGGTGGTGCTGGGTTTCCTCCCTGTTGGTTGTTTGGCCTGAGGTGACCCAGCACTGGAGGCTACAGCTCTTTGGTGTGACTAATGGTGGACTCTGGGAGGGCTCACGCCAAGGAGTACTTCCCAGAATTTCTGCTGCCAGTGTTCTTGTCCCTGTGGTGAGCCACAGCCATCCCCTGCCTCTGCAGGAGAACCTCCAACACCAGCAGGTAGGTCTGGTTCAGTTTCCTACGGGGTCACTGCTCCTTCTACCTGGGTCCTGATGTGTACACTACTTTTTGTGTGCCCTCCAAGAGTGGAGTCTCTGTTTCCCCCAGTCCTGTCGAGGTCCTGCACTTAAATCCCACTAGCCTTCAAAGTCTGATTCTCTGGGAATTCCTCCTCCAATTGCTGAACCCCCAGGTTGGGAAGCCTGACGTGGGGCTCAGAACCTTCACTCCAGTGGGTGGACTTCTGTGGTATAATTATTCTCCAGTTTGTGAGTCACTCACCCAGCAGTTATGGGTTTTGATTTTATTGTGATTGTGACCCTCCTACCATCTCACTGTGGCTTCTCCTTTGTCTTTGGATGTGGGGTATCTTTTTTGGTGAGTTCCAGTGTCTTCCTGTCAATGACTGTTCAGCAGTTAGTTGTGATTCTGATGCTCTCGCAAGAGGGAGTTAGCACACGTCCTTCTACTCTGCCATCTTGAACCTCTGTTGTTCCCTTTCCCAATGATTTTAAATTATTTTATTTATGATTCTTTTTCGGTATTTGTTTCCAGGAGAGGTTTTTGTTTTTGGGGTTGTTTTTTCCTGTAACGTCTTTTTTGGGTCTTGGTATTAATTTTACACTAGGTTTATAAAACAAATTGAGAAGTATTTCCTCTGTTCTTATTTTCTGTAACAGTTTGTGTGAGATTGCTATTACTTGACTAATCAGATGTTTTATTCCCTTATGTGTCAGTTTTGTTTCAAGGAATTTGTCTATTTCAACTAGCTTTTTGAAAGTTATTGGCATAGATTTTTTATGGTATTGTCTTATTTCTTCATTGTGTGGAGAATCTGTAGCGAATCTTCTTTCTCATTCCTAATTTTATTTGTCCCTACTCGTTTTTTTCCTTAATCAGTCATGTTGGAGGTCTATCAATTTTATGAGACTTTTCACAGAAACACCTTTTGGCTTTATAAACCACCTTAAAGTAGTTTCATTCTGATATCATTAATGTTTGCTCTTATCTGTATTGTTACCATCTCTCTACTTTCTCCAGATTCAATATGTTATTCTTCTTCTAACCTTTTTTTATATAAATTTATTTACTTATTTATTTATTTTTGGCTGCATGAGGTCTTCATTGCTGCACCCAGGCTTTCTCTAGTTGCGGCGAGTGGGGGCTACTCTTCGTTGCAGTGTGTGGGCTTCTCATTGCGGTGGCTTCTCGTTGCAAAACATGGGCTCTAGGTGCACATGCTTCAATAGTTGTGGCAGGCAGGCTCAGTAGTTGTGGCTTGCAGGCTCTAGAGTGCACGCTCAGTAGTTGTGGCGCATGGGCTTAGTTGCTCCGTGGCATGTGGGATCTGCCTGGACCAGCGATCGAGCATTGGCATTGCCAATGCCAGTCCCTTGCATTGGCAGGTGGATTCTTAACCACTTTACCACCAGGGAAGTCCTTTTCTAACTTTTGGGGATGGCTGTTTAGATCAGTGATTTTCATCCAATTTTTCCATAACATATCCTTTTAACTCTGTAAATTTCTCTCAAAGTATGCTTTAGATTTTGTTCCACAGAGTTTGATATGAAATCTTTTTCTTCATCATTCAGTTAAGTGGTATTGTAATTTCCATAGTGATATATATGATATAGTGATATAGTGACTTATAGAATATTTAGAAGTGTAGCATCCAAGTATGTGGGAATTTTCAAGTAATCTCATCATTTTATACCTTAATTCTACTGTAGTCAAATAACATTATATTATTTTAATGTTTTGAAATTTGTTGAAACTTAATTTGTGGCTCAGAATGTAGCAAATTTTGGAAGACTGTGATATGTAGTCTTCTGATGTTGGGCATAATGTTCTACATATGTCAATTAGGTCATATTTATTAATGGTTTCATGCAAAATTATAGCCTTACTGATTTTTGTCTGCTTATTCTGTTAGTTACCACAAGAGACCTGGTAAAACTACCACTATGACTGTGCATTTGTCTATACTTTTTCTGTTTCTTGTCAATTTTTGAATTATATATTTTGAGGTTAGGTGGTTAGGTACACTCACGTTTAGAATCATTACTTCTTCTAATGATTTGACCTCTTTATCATTGTGAAACTATTTTCTTTCAGCACTTTGAAGATATTACTTCATTGTCTTCCGGCTTCCATTTATTCTGTTGAGAATTCAGCTTTCAGTCTTATTTTTGTTCCTTAGAAGGTAATGTGTCTTTTTTCTTTGCCTGCTTTCAAGTGTTTTCCCTTTGTTTTTGGTTTTCATCAATTTGATATAATTAATAACTTTCTTCTTCTTGAGGTTCCTGGTGCTTCATGAATCTGTAGCTTGATATCCATCATCAGTTTTGGAAGATTTTCTCATTTATTACCTCTTCAGGTATAGCTTCTATCTTATTCTCTTTGTTCTCTTTTTCTGGGACTACAGTTATACCTGTATCTCAAATGTCTAATTTCCATTTTCTTTTTATCTGTCAGTTTGCTAATTCTCTGAATAGGTGTATATAATCCAGAAGTCAGCAGATTATGACCAGCAAGCTGACCAACTGTCTTTGTAAATGGAGTTTACAGCTATCCTCATTTATTTATGTATTACTTGTGTCTGCTTTTGCACTACACCAGCAGAGTTGAATAATTGCAACTGAGATAACGTGGCCTGAAAACTCACTTTTACTATCTGGTTCTTTAAGATAATATTTGAACCCCAGTCTAGTCTACTAAGTCTATTCATTGAGAGATTTATTTAAATTATTTTGCTTTTTATTTGTACAATCACATTTTATTTTTGTTACAGTTTCTTTGTTTCTGGTGAAATTCTCCATCTTGTCATTTAATTTCTTGAACATTTTAGTCACAGTATCTTTGTCTAAGTTTTCTTAAAAACAGAGTCTGAGGTGAAAGCTATGTGCTAACACCTGTTTTTTGACCATGGGAATAGAATGAGGTGTTGCTAGGCCCTCAAGCCAGGAAACAAGACATGAAGCCAAGGTCAGAGTTACAGGAAATGGTAGCGGTATACTTATATTTTTAAGTTTCTATCAGTTAATGCCCATATCTGGATTTCCTATTTTTCTGATTATATGTCTGTTTTCCCACCTTTTTGGTTGGTGTTAAATTTTATCTTCGTTGTATATCTAGGGTTAAAGTTTTGCTGCATATAGTAGAGGAAAGATTATAGATACCATTTGAGACTGGATTAATTATTGCTTCTAGAAGACAGATTAGCAGCTAATCACCTTCATCCAAGGGACTGAAATAATTTGAATCTGGGCATCATTCCCTTTGAAAACTGGAATATTTCCAGTATATTTTTTTGGCTGTGTTGGTCTTCGTTGCTGCACGCAGCCTTTCTCTAGTTGTGGTGAGTGGGGGCTACTCTTCATTGCAGTGTGCGGGCTTCTCAACTGCAGTAGCTTATCTTGTGGCGGAGCACAGGCTCTAGGCATGCAGGCTTCAGTAGTTGCAGCATGTGGGCTCAGTAGTTGCTGCACACGGGCCATAGAGCACGTGGGCTTCAGTAGTTGTGGTGCACAGGCTCAGTAGTTGTGGCTCATGGGCTCTAGAGCACAGGCTCAGTAGTTGTGGTGTACAGGCTTAGTTGCTCCGTGGCAAATGGGATCTTCCCAGACCAGGGCTTGAATCCGTGTCCCCTGCATTGGCAGGCAGATTCTTAACCACGGTGCCACCAGGGAAGTCCTTTCCAGTCTACTCTTATTCCTAGGATACAGCTTTCTGGGGTCCCAGCTGGGAGCCTGGGCTGTTTACCAACACTCCTCACCTTGGCGGGCCTGGAGCTCCAGGTTTTGTTGCCTCAGCCACTTGAGTCTGATGACAGGCCTGCTCAGCTTCTCAGCTGCTCAGTCACCACTTGTAAAATGGAAAATGTCTTGAGCAGAAAGGTGGTACTAAAGGTGGTACCAAATGTTATGCTCACATGTCTGGGCTTCCTTTGTGTCTGGGATATTGGCCTTGCACATCCTCACTACTACGGTTGTTTTCTGATGCCTTCAAGTACATTAAAAAGTATTTTATGCAGCACTTTTACTTATTCTCAGTGGGAGGATTCATCAGAAGCAAACCGTTCTTCCATAGCCAGAAGCAAAACTACTTAGAAGTCTTTTCTGTGCTGTCCTCATCCCATCACTGTAACCCTGCTCCTCCCTCCCTCCACACACATCTCGTGTCTGGAATTTTTCTTCATTTTATAATTTTACAATTTCTTTTTACTATTTTATAATTAAATACCTCAAAGTTTTCTTTTTCGGTCAACCCTTATTTAGATTTACTAATAAGCTTTACTGATTTATTTCATCATTACTGCTTCTTGCATCTCACTACTTTCCTGTGGATTTATATTACTTCTTTTTCAGTATATCCTTTCATAGTTTTTTCTTCCTAGTGAGAGTTTCTGAGTGGTTAAGTTTCTGTCATTTTGTGTCTGAGAAAAACTTTATTTCACTGATTGATAATTTGATCATAGATTGTTTATAAGTTGACAGTTGATCATTGATTAGCAATGAATAGTTTGGTTGTCGAATTCTAGATTAAAAAACTATTGTCCCTCATCACTTTGAAGGTATGCTTTTGTTTTCTTGCATCCATTATTGTCTGTGAGAAATCTGATGCCATTCTGATTCTCACTCCTTTGTAGGGAATCATTTTTTTTCTTGCTGATAACTTTCAGAATTTCTCTTTATCCTTATTGTTGTATTTTTTACAATGTCTGCTCAGAACTTTATGAATATTTTTAGACTGAGTACTTCTGTTTTTCTTAAGGTCTAGGAAGTTCTCAACAATGATGTAATCAAATATCACCTTTTCATTATTTTTTCTATGTTTTCTCTTGAACTCCATGTAATGCTGCCATTTCTGGATCTATCTCCCACAGCTTAACCTTTGTTTTCTCTCTCTTTTTCTCTTTGTGTTGTGTTCTGGGACTTTTCCTCAATTCACTCATTTGTTCAATCAGGAGGGAAGGAAAAAAAAAGTAGGGAGAGGACTTGCTGCATGAGTAAAATAACCTGAAAGTAAACTTACCTCTGTCTATAACTGCTTGCTCACTCTCAGTGGTGCCCCTCCTCTATTTTAATTAGATACTGAAAGGCTTCTATGCAAACACCATGGATTTGTGTACATTTGAGTTTCTATAGTTGTGCTTTCAGAAGGATTTTTCAGAAGGATCTGCTTAAAGATGTTATTATAAATGTAAGAATCGCAGTTTGTGCCATGTTGTAAGCAAACCCAGATTACATTTCCTGTCTCATTTCCTGTTCTCATGGAAATTAAAATCAAATGTATTGGGAAGAAAAATAAAACTTAAATAAATAAACTAAAAATGCACCTACATTTTTGTGAACTCATTCACAGGCATAGAATTATCTGGAAAAATGATCCCAAGGAGATTGGTCAAAGATCTTCTGAGATCCCATTTATGACACATCTAATCGAAATGCTGTCACATCTTAAAATTCTGGGAATCTTCATGTAACACACTTTATTGTGATAGATGTGTTTGTCTACGTAGGTGACTTGTGTTCACCTGATATTGAAAGATGTGGAAGGCACTAGCTCCTTGCATGCGAGTATGTTATCAAAGTTGTCTCCGTCCAGACCAGGTACACTGCGGCCAAGGACAGCGTGGTCCAGTTCTTCTTTTACCAGCCAATCAGTCATCAGTGGAGACAAACTGACTTCTTTCCCTGCACTGTGACATGTGGAGGAGGTGAGGCACAGACTTTGTTCATGAATATTTAGAGCTCAGAGTCAGAAATGACACGTCTGCTTTTTTGAAGCTGACTTTAAAGTTAGCGTGATACTACCAAATGTAAATAGATAGCCAGTGGGAAGCAGCTGCATAGCACAGGGAGATCAGCTCGGTGCTGTGTGACCACCTAGAGGGGTGGGGTAGGGAGGGTGGGAGGGAGGGAGACGCAAGAGGGAGGGGATATGGGGATATATGTATATGTATAGCTGACTCACTTTGTTATCCAGAAGAAACTAACACAACATTGTAAAGCAATTATACTCCAATAAAGATGTTAAAAAAAATCAGCGTGGTAATTAGAGATGTGTAACCACACAGCATCTTACTCAGTGGCCTGGAATGCAGTGGTTTTAATGAATGTGCGTTTGCTTTATTCTTGAACATAGGTGAAAACTGGATGTAGAAAACACCCTTTACTTTGGGCAAAGAGCTGGAAACATGTTTGCATGTCTCTCATGGACTCCAAAATAAAAGCCAAGAGATAGGGGGGATTTTTAATTCTTACCCATCAGAAAAACAAATATCTCTTTCTTTTTAATTTATTCCCTAGCTCTCACACACAGAGAGACGTTCTCATTTGGACACCTAAGTTAAAAGACAAGCTTTCCATTCTGGGAGGGACATGTATAATGGAACTAAGCTTATTAGTTCAGTTGGTTCAGTTCTTGGGGGGAGAATAGATGTTTCTCATAGCTGGTGCCCAAGGAAAAAGACACGATCAGTCCTGCTGGAACCTTCAATGGAAGCACCTGGCTGTGTGACTGTCCACCAAAGATAGCGTTGGCTGTAAGGACAGAAGGAACATTTTAGGCTCCTTTTGGGGGTCCCCCAATATCCTGCCACTTTCTGTACACTGGCAGAACTTCAGTACATTTGTTCATAATGTAGGAAGGCAGTCTGCCTTATTTCTTTCTCTTTTAGCTCTCTCTGTACTGCTACAAAATTAAAGAGGAAAATTAATTGTCTCTCTCCAAATTATAAACACCTGTATGCTCCTTGTCTCCTCCTAGAAATATGTTTCCACTTAGAGCAAAGATTTTTTTCTTTAACTCAAGGAGCTGTAATCTCATTCTGTTATTGTCTTGGGGAAAAATACATACACATAAAACCCACAAGGAAAGCATTACCAAAATTCAATTATGTTAGTAATCAAATCTACATGATTTGTGTTAGATGGCATTTCAGGGTTTTTGGTGTAATCAGGAAAATTAGCGTGCTGGTCTCCAAGGTATTTGGATGGACTTTCCTGGTCTTGTCTGCAATCATCTATGTGGGATACTTGAGATTAGTTTGGAGAAAGTACCAAGATTGCCACTGTCATCTGATATTGCAGACTTTCTGGCAGATATTGGCACCCAAGTAATATTTTATTGACTCCATTTGGATTTTCGTTCCTGTGGTTTTGACCTTGCTTTTTGTAATGCATACCAGTCTGTCCTACACTCAGCTTACATTTAAGCCTTGACTTGTAGAAAGCTGTCTATTGGTTTATAAAATCAGATTCCTCTCAGCAATTGGGCCTTTAAATGTATTTTTAGAACTTTAGACCAGTTGGCTGAGGCTGAGAACTTAACTTTGGGGATTTTTTTGTTTGTTTTTTTTGTGGGTTTTTTTTTTGGTGAAGAGCTCATTCTGGTTTTGAAAAATTACTTTTAAAAAAACTTAACATGACACTTATGTAGTGACAGGAAACCTGGAATCAAATCTTTCAGGAAGTTAGAAGCATCATTTTGTGAGTTGTTTTTTAAGTTTATAGCACTCATCCTTGTGGAATGTTCACTTTCCTCAGAGACTGTACAAATTGAATTTAATAGAATCAGGAATAAGTCTTCATTCCTTCTTCTTTGAAGGCTTATGAGGCAGAGGGAGATGTAGGCGGGGAGGGTTTTGTTCCTCTCTGTACAGACAATGCTTATGTTCCCAGTTAGAAAGTTCATTGTCATCAGAGGTACCCCTAGGTACCCCAGGACAGGAAATAAGTAAAATGTACAAGCAATGGAATATTATAAAAAAGAAAGAAGCAACAGTACAAGGGTAGTTCTCAGAAATGTAATGTTGAGTGAGAAAAGTAGAAAACAGAACAGGACTTAAAACACAGTATCATTAATTTAGTCAAAACAGATACACACAAAACAAAATTACATAAGACAGATGTATAGTTAAGGACATATAAACAATAAATAGGTGTCTCTGGGGGATTGTAATGGGAGTGGTGATGGGAGAAGAGAAAGTATACGGAAACAAGAGAGCCTTGCACAGTGCCAGCATGAGGAGACGTGACAGTGAATAACTACCTTCTGTACCTGAGCTCCAAACATTTTCAAAGGCATCTATTGTGACTTTTAGTTATAAGTGCTAAGAGTAACACAATCAGTTCAGGTAGTCATTCTCAATCTTGGCCACACATATTAGTCATCTTAGAAGAACCTGAGAGTCTTTTTTAAAAAGTCTTTTGGGTTTTTTTTTCCAGCTGCTGCTGCACCATATCACCTAGCATGTGTCTGGAGATTTACATTTTTAACAAAGCTCTGACACACATGATCTTGTTCGCTCCCCACAACAGCTCTAAACCTAAAGTAGTTCGGGAAACTGAAAATAGCACTCAATGCAATTGTTAGCTCTCCATAGGTGCTTTGGCTAAAGAGCCTTACACCCCCTTGGGATTAAGCAGTGGGGCTCTGCTGCTTCTACTTCCCTGCAGCCTGGGAATAAAGGAACAACTTTATTTCTTTGGTCTCAACGCAATCATGGCAACAGAAAGCACCCACTCCTTCCACTTTGACCAGTGGAAATGCTGATTTCTGGGCTGCAGTGCTTCTGATTTAATTGGACCAGGAAGGGACCTGGGCGTTGGTGTATATTAAAGCCTCCCAAGTGGTTCTGTTAGACACCCAGGGTTGAG
Source organism: Lipotes vexillifer (assembly GCF_000442215.2). Classification (NCBI taxonomy): domain Eukaryota; kingdom Metazoa; phylum Chordata; class Mammalia; order Artiodactyla; family Lipotidae; genus Lipotes; species Lipotes vexillifer. The sequence continues at coordinate 1,341,133 of NW_006798027.1, forward strand.
AACCACTGAGTTAAGTTTCTTAAAGAGGAATAAAAAAGTGTGTGGCAAGTGATAACTTTGCCAAGTAAACCCCAAACGGATGCGATCTTCAGACTTTCTTGTTCTGCTGCTTTAGGGTATCAGCTCAATTCTGCTGAATGTGTGGATATCCGGTTGAAGAGGGTGGTTCCTGACCATTATTGCCATTACTACCCTGAGAATGTGAAACCAAAACCAAAACTGAAGGAATGCAGCATGGATCCTTGCCCATCAAGGTTTGCATAACTGCCCATACCCTTTTTCCTTTAAAAAGAAACAAATCAACTGCAACTGTGACTGATCCACCCTTGCCAGGCAACACATTGCCATTGCGTGACCTTGAACGTACACTGGTGGCAGGTACCTGTATTCACATTTATAACCGTGGTCAGTAGGAATTAGGCTCATCAGCTTACTCAGTCTAGTTCTCTCTTGCGGGCTATGTGTCCATGTGCTGTGATCTTTGACTGTTTATAATGAACCTCTTTGAGCATCTCCTGCACATACAGCATGAACATTCTCTTCATCCAAGTACCGTGTCTAGTCCATCTGACAGCCGTAAATATCAGTAACTCACCATTTTAGCTTTTTAAACTGGGTCACTGATCACCACGTTTTGACTTTTGAAGTGTACACATTAAATTCAGTATAAATAATGCATGGTGCAAGGAAGTGAAGAGTTTTAATGCCAGAGCAGTAAAGCTATGCATAAACTATCCTGCTGCATAATTTAGTACCTGATGACTTGGATTGCCTGGGGAAGTTTCCTGGCTTTACTACAGTATCTTAAAATAACAGCATACTGTCAAGTCCTAGAATCCCCCACTTATATGCCAGCTGGCTAAGGCAGAAGTGTGCAAGTGGAAAAGGAAGCATTCTCAGTGGATTTCATTTCCTATCAGGAAGCAGTGCATGTCCTGTAATCCCAGGTGTATGTAATTATTAATAGAGGCCTTTTCAAAAGGCAAATTCTGTGAAACAAAACGGTTTTCTAAAGATCCTGCTAATATGACAGTGTGTTAATATCATTAGTATATTTTATCAGACTGACCTGCTAAGATGATAAAATGGAATAAATAGATTTATCTAAATGAAGAGAAACTCTTTCCTTTGATGAATACATGTTACTAGTTCCATTTTCTACATTTTCATATAGAATTGGAGATGTGTATCAGAGATTTTCCTAAAAATTAAGGAGATCATGGCTGAATTTTGGGGGAAATGGTTCATAACACTCAGCATATTTAGTTTTTAATTTGAAAGAGCTCTGTCTTTTGGGATGTCACACCTGTACTAGTCAAATTAATAAATGTGTTAATTGATTAGAAATTATATTCTCACAATGATTTCATTTGTAGTGATGGATTTAAAGAGATCATGCCCTATGACCACTTCCAACCTCTCCCTCGGTGAGTTACAGGTTTCCTTTTTCTTTCTGTAATATGCTCTAAGTAATTTGCAAGGAACTGTAGTATCTGTAGCAATAGACTAAAATGTAAGAGGGACAGTTATTAGACCTTTCACAGAGAGATAAGGGAACACAGACTTCCAGTCCATAATAAGAAAGATCTTTCTAAGAATTATACGGAATAGGCTGGCTCAGAGGGTGATGTTTTCTGTCACTGGAGATGTCAAGCGTATCTTGATAACTGGGTATTATAGAGGGACCTCAAGCATTGCAATTGATCAGAAATTTGCATTCCCTTTTATACCTAGATGACTAGGATGGTTCTTGCTGACTTTGAGATTCTATGATTCCCTAGTAATGTTGTCCATTGGTGTTTTATAGTTTAGAGACTGTTTGAAGATGCTTTCACACTCTATAGTTTAATTTATTTGATTCTCACAATGGCCCTGTGTGGTAATACATGAAGGCAGGTGTCTTACTCCCATTTGACAATAACCTTCGGGTCAAAGGAGTTAAGTACCTTGTGACTGCAGATTGTGTATAGCGGTTAAGATTAAAGTCTTAAGGTTCCAATTCTGTGCTCTTTCAACTGAGCCACAACTGTTATCCCAAGGCTGTACTTTTTGCAATCAACTTTGCAAACTTGAAACAAGCAACAAATAATGTGTTTTCGTTTGTTTGCTTTTGAGCTGGGAACATAATCCTTGGACTGCGTGTTCGGTGTCCTGTGGAGGTGGGATTCAAAGACGGAGCTTCGTGTGTGTGGAGGAGTCCATGCATGGAGAGATACTGCAAGTGGAAGAATGGAAGTGCATGTATGCACCTAAACCCAAGGTTATGCAAACCTGCAATCTGTTCGACTGTCCCAAGTGGATTGCCATGGAGTGGTCTCAGGTAAGATTTGAGTACACGCCACTTTTTTAAAGAAATTAATTAATTTTAGGCTGCATTGGGTCTTGGTTGCTGTGTGCGGGCTTTCTCTAGTTGCAGCGAGCGGGGGCTACCCTTTGAGCGGTGCGTGGGCTTCTCATTGCGGTGGCTTCTCTTGTTGCGGAACATGGGCTCTAGGCGTGGGGTTCCAGAGTGCAGGCTCAGTAGTTGTGGCGCACGGGCTTAGTTGCTCCGTGGCATGTGGGATCTTCCCCAACCAGGGCTCGAGCCTGTGTCCCCTGCATTGGCAGGTGGATTCTTAACCACTGTGCCACTGGGGAAGTCCCGAATACATGCCACTTTTTAATTCAATCTCAGATTTTAATGATTACTTGCTATGCTCCCAACACTGTACTGGGCAACTTGGGGGAGGCAGAAGTTGTATATGAACGGGGTTCCTACTCCCAAAGAGCTTAGGAAGAGCCAGTTGGAGGACAGTGTAAGAGAGAACATTGCAGGCATCAACGCAGGTAAGAACAATTAATTAAGAACCATGGTACATCTGAACGGAACAGGCATTGGAGCAGAGTTGATTGGGAAGTCTTTGTTGCCCTTGTAGTGCTTGACCCATCTTTAAGATTTAACCAAATGAGAGCCTAGTGAAGACATCACTGTGAGGTAGGGCCAAGCCGAGATGGCTGAGCAAAGGCAGAAATGACACAGAATGACTAGATGTTGAAAAAGGCCCTAAATCATCTGGATTAAAGAGAGAACCCACGTTACTAAGAATTGGAAGATTGGGGCTTCCCTGGTTGCACAGTGATTAAGAATCCGCCTGCCAATGCAGGGGACATGGGTTCGATCCCTGGTCTGGGAAAATCCCATGTGCAGTGGAGCAACTAAGCCCATGTGCCACAACTACTGAGCCTGCGCTCTAGAGCCCGGGAGCCACAACAAGAGAAGCCACCGCAATGAGAAGCCCGCGCACTGCAACGAAGAGTAGCCTCTGCTTGCCGCAACTAGAGAAAGCCTGCATGCAGCAACCAAGACCCAATGCAGCCAAAACTAAATTAAAAAAAAAAAAAAGAATTGGAAAATTCAGATGGAGATGATAAAACTGACATTAGAGGTATGTTCTTAGTCTGGTGGTTACTAAGAAGCTTTGCTATTTTTGTTGAAGAAAATACATGTAATATATTTTAAGTAATTGAGGCAATAGACTGATGCTGGGAAAGACCAGAGACAGGCAGCCTATTTGGAAGCCATTGAGGCGTCAGGGGGTGGGAAAAGAGAAAAGGGCAACATCACAGAGGTATAACAAGGCCTCGTGTTAGATTAGCTTAGTTTCCTCTCTAGGGAGATGAGCAAGTAAACCTCTAGAGCAAATAAAGTGCAGTTGGATTAGTCAAAAAATTGCAGGTATTGGTATTTAATATTTTAAGCTTAAACTTTTAATTTGCTGGAGGGTGAGACATAATTGACTCATGTTTCTTTAGCTCTTTTGAGTGATCCCTACATATTGAGTTCAACACACACATGCATTTCTCTATTTATTTATTCAGTGTGCCAGCTGCCATCCTAGGGAGTAAATAAAACCTGCTTCTACCCCCCCCCCCACCAAAAGCTCATAATCCAGTTGCAGAAACCATATATGCAAATGAACAGTTGTGATGCAGTGTGACACTGCAGTGAGCTGTATGATGTCCTGTATGGCCGGCACACAGAGCTGGGGTGATTCACTCTACTTGAAGGTGTCAGAGCAGGCTTCCGACAGGAGGAAGCACTTGAACTGAAACTTGAAGATAGAGATAAGTGAGTTTTCTGGGTGAAAGGCCCACTTCCAGCCCCAGTTTACAGATGCTATCTCATCACAGTCCTTTTCTGATATCCCTGGCTCAAAATCATCACCCCCTTCTGCTTCATTTGTACTTAGTAGGGCAGTAGTTATCCATCCTTTTTTGTTCACATACCAAAAGAAGTTTGGAAAATTACATACCCCTTCATATATATTTAGGTTGACATCTAAAATTTTTATCACAAGTTTAAATAAAAAAAAATCAAAGAATGTCATTTCTAACACGTCTTGAAGGCTGACATTTTAAAATAAAAGTGTAAAAAAAAATATGTCCAGTAGAATGTAAATGCCATGATGGTTTCTATCCTTGCCATCTTCCATTTTTAAAAAACATATGAACAAGCTCTTGAATAATTTGAATGTTTTGCATTATTTTCCCCTTGAACTCACATTTTCAAACCACTCCCCGCCCCCACAGAATTTATCCTAATATAATGTACTTTTATGCTTTAAAGTCTTTTATTGGTTACCCTATACTACTTTTCTCTAAGAAAATACATGTAGCAGTTGAAATTGATTTATTTTAATTTCCTATAGCCGTAAGGCTTTAAGTATTAGAAATGTTCCCCTGGATTAAGTTATTATTAAATTTAATTTTAGTACACAGCCAAAACAGCAATTAAATGTATTTCGATTCCTCATGAATGATTATTATACATAAAAAGTAAACTTTCCTTTGAAATGAGTCTTCCAAGAAGATGAGTGGGGCTTTAAAAAACAGTCCATTGCCAGAATGAAACATGGGATCAGCAGTAATTTTATTCTTAATTTTAACTGTTGATTTCTTGTTTTAGTTTGTTTTGCATGTACACACTGGGAAGCCTTGTTCATGTAAATCAATAGACTGAGATGGAAGGATTTTATTATGGCAAGGTCGTTCGGTTTCTTTGAACTCGAGTTATACGCCAAAAATCACATTGTGATCTCTCCTCAAAAATCAGCATTACTTCTGCAACCCGCAGAGCTTGTTTTCCACTCTTACAGGTCTTACCCATATGTTTTCTGCTGTCTTTAGAGCTTTTATACCATCCCCACCCCACCTAGATCATGACTTTATTGTCACTTACAATACCCAAATGAAGGATTGTTAACCAGCGCATCTCATTCATCCTTCTTGCCTCTTCATACTTTCCAATTTTTAAAAAATCAAACACATTCTCAGTGATGAGAATTTGCTATCATTAAGGATGTATTCAGCTTGAAAGAGGATTTCTGGGAATGTCGTAAACACTGACCACATCATTGGGGTAAGTGTCCAGCTTCCTGAGAAGCTACTGAGGAAATAATATTCCTTTGGATTGACCAGTTCTAGGGTAGTTATACCTTATAATCATATTGTTTTCTTTCTCTTTGGGGCAGAATTTTTTTTCTTTCTTGGCCAATATAAAATAGCCTCTTAATAAGATCACATATATTTCAAATAGGTGAATGTGGGGGTAGGTGAATCAGTTTCCCAGACGTCAGATATAATCTCAAACCTCACTAAATTCATTCAGTATTTGTTCAGTGGTCATAAGAGTGGCATGAGGGAATAAGAGAGGTTTCCTGGTATTCTGCTCTTCTTGGAGATGGGTCTATGCTGAAAAAGGCCTCCATATCCTCTGCAACTCATCTGTGACAATTGAAGAAGCATCCATGGACTCAGGAAAGAATCTTTAAGCTTTATGAAGCGGTGGTGAAGTCATTATTTTGACAACAGGAGGCTCTAGGAAGGATTTCCACTCTGCCTCTTAGGAACTGCATGACCTTGAGCAAGGTCCTTGGGTGGTGGGCTGTTCATTTGCTCATCTGTTAAATGGGAGTGAAGCTGCTAACCTGCCAGTGTGTCAGGATGGTTAGTGAGATCACATCTGTAGAACAGTGTGTGTTCTCTAGCACATGCCCAAGGCTTCTTGACCTCTCCCAGGGATGGATCCAGGATTGGTGGGGCCTGAAGTTTATACCATATGGAAGTGACTTTTTAAAAAATCTATTTTTTTCAAGTATAGTTGATTTACAATGTTGTGTTAATTTCTGCTGTATAGCAAAGTGTTTCAGTTATATATATATATATATACACACACACATATATATAAAATACATTCTTTTTCATATTCTTACCCATTATGGTTTGTCACAGGATATTAAATATAGTTCCATGTGCTACCCAGTAGGACCTTGTTGTTTATCCATCCTGTGTATAATAGTTTACATCTGCTAATCCCAAACTCCCAATCCATCCCTCCCCTACCAAGGAGGTGACTTTTTTTAAATTAATTAATTAATTAATTAATTAATTTATGGCTGTGTGGGGTCTACGTTTCTGTGCAAGGGCTTTCTCTAGTTGCGGCGAGCGGGGGCCACTCTTCATCGCGGTGTGCGGGCCTCTCACTGTCGTGGCCTCTCTTGTTGCGGAGCACAGGCTCAGTAGTTGTGGCGCACGGGCTTTGTTACGCCGCCGACATGTGGGATCTTCCCAGACCAGGGCTTGAACCCGTGTCACCTGCACTGGCAGGCAGATTCTCAACCACTGCGCCACCAGGGAAGCCCCAAGGAGGTGACTTTTTAAGAAGAAAGAATACAAAACACAAATATTGGATATCTAAGTAAATGTTTATGTACAATAATGAAAGAAATTGTAAGAAATTACAAATTTTTTTAAGCTGACAACCCTAATGTGAACTCTGGACTTTAGTTAATAATAATGTATCAGTATTGGTTTATCAGTTGTAGCAAAGGTACCACACTAATGCAAGATATTAACAATAGGGAAAACTGTATGTTGCAGAAAGGGGGCATATGGGAACTCTCTGTACTATCTGCTCAATTTTTCTATAAACCTTAAATAGTCCTAAAAAATAAAGTTTTGATTTAAATAAAAACCACACACACATATACATACATATATGCTCACCAACATAATGTACATAAATTGAAAACATATCCTGGATGTTCATGACATGAAAATATTCCATTCATAGACAAGAGTACCTTCCAAATCATAAACAAATAATTCAAGAAAAAAAAAATACTGACAACACAAAGTTCATAATAACTCAGAGAAAATAGCATAATGTTTTTTATTAATTTTAAGTGCCTGATACATCTATAATATATTTTTCCTAAACTTTTTGGCTGAATACTCTTCGATGGCCTTTTCATATGACAACAATTTTGGAACATCAGTTTCTATACACAGAATAGAAGGATAATCCTCTAGCATGGTTGAGCAAAATTTGATATTTTTTTAAATTATTAGTTTAGAAAAGTTTCTTTTGTCTTCACAAATTGTTTTGGATGATGTCATGTGAATTTTTAATCAAATTTGAGAAAACCTGTATTAGGTTTCTTTCATATTTGCGTAGAAAGATTTCAGGGCATTTCAATTTTTCTTGCGCTGTGACCTCACCTGAAATACTTTTCGAATGGAGAATGGGAAGGAAGCCTTGCAAGGGAGGGGCCTCGAAGCATAAGAATCATGGGAAATCAGCCTCCACCCCTTTCCTTACATAATGTTTATCTAACGGTCTTTTGTGTTTAACATTCGTGTAGATTAGTGACTCTCCTGTGCATGAGACCTTAGTACCTTTGTGGATCTCTTCATGAACAAGAATTTCATTGGCTTCTCTTTTCATCTTTGAAGTGCACAGTGACTTGTGGCCGGGGGTTACGTTACCGGGTTGTTCTGTGTATCAGCCATCGTGGACAGCACGTTGGTGGCTGTAATCCACAACTGAAGTTACACATCAAAGAAGAATGTATCATTCCCATCCCGTGTTACAAACCCAAAGGTAAGTTTGTGGTGCATTTTAAAGTTAAATCAAACGGTGTTTTCCAGCTCTCTTACTAATATTGCAGCATTTGAATTTCAACGTACTAACTTTCTTATAAAAATTGTTTTACTGACAGATTACAGTAGACCCATCCGCCTAGATAAAGAAATTAGACCTATGTGACTAATTGGTCTGGAGCAGAAACTGAGCTCTTATTGATTCAGTACATATAGAGCGGCTCCTGTCTAGGCTTATATTAACATTTCTTGGTGGGCATAAAATAATTTGATGCAGTCCCTGCTTTGAAGAAAGAGGAGAAGGAAAATTCCCATATGCCTTCCACCAGAGTGTACATTTCTTGAGGAAGGAACAATGCCAGCTTCATCATATGTCCTATTGCCTACCATGAATGAATGAAGACTTTCAGTTCCCAGTCTAGATTTATAGATGCACTTAGAAACTAGTTTGTAGTTCCCACTTGTTCTGCATGGATTAGCGGAAATGGGTAGCATCCATGGGTAAGGAAGTCTTGGCATCATCTTTTGGATGTATGTTCCTCTCTAGACATGATTATTTCCATATATGTACTTTAGTAAGGTATTACCAGTCCTCGTGACAAGTATTTCCTTTTGGAAATGGAAAAAGAATTACTCCCAAGTATCAGTGCCAAGGAGTCTTCCTTAGTACTTTGGAGAGGATGATAAAATTCTTCTTTATTATTATTATTTACACAAATAGCCTCATAGGCAACTAACTATTCACAAAATATTTATTTGATGATGTCTGTCTTCCAGAAAAATCACTGGTTTCCATGCAAGGTACAAACGCTGACTATATAACGTCTTCAGTGAAGTCTTCTCTCCGCATTCTGCAGTCAGTGGTACTTTTATAGCCACTTTCTTAGTGTCTGTGATTTCCCTGAAGCAGTCCAAAATTATTTCCTTTCTCATTTATTTATTTATTTATTTATTTTGCGGTACGCGGGCCTCTCACTGTTGTGGCCCCTCCCATTGCGGAACACAGGCTCCAGACGCGCGGGCTCAGCGGCCATGGCTCACGGGCCATGTGAGATCTTCCCGGACCGGGGCACGAACCCGTGTCCCCTGCATCGGCAGGCGGACTCCCAACCACTGTGCCACCAGGGAAGCCCTCCTTTCTCATTTCATAATTAGATTGTTTCTTTCTTCACATCTTAGGAAGCTTCAAAGGACAGAGAGGGGCACCAGCTTGCTCCTGCAGGCCAGCGGTAATTCGTAATCATTTTCCTCAACGATTATAACAATTAAAGTTTGAATAAACCATAGCACTGCCTCTCCTTCTCCCAACTTTCTAAACCTTCTATGTTATTTGTTTTTCTCTGTTAATTTCCTCATTCAATGGGCAAAAAAATTTGTGGAAAAAGAAAACAAATTGATGGCAGTTGAAGTAAGAGCTTTAATATGCAAACAACAGATATTGGTACTGATTTATAAAGGGCATTTTTATGCTAACTTGGAGAATGTATTCAACTGTGTCATGGGGTTGTTTGGTTGCATTTTGATAATGTGTTAATTAAAAAAATGTATGACAGAAATTTTTGGTTCCATCCAGAAGCCACTTCATGTACTGTGCATTTGAAAAGCGTGACCTCTTAATTGATGAAATCTTCAGCAAATAACAATCACATATCCAACTCTTGAATGAGTAACAGTAATTAAGCTTGTTGTTTATGTTCCCTTTATGTCAGAAAAAAGTCCCGTGGAAGCGAAATTACCTTGGCTGAAACAAGCACAAGAGCTAGAAGAGACCAGAATAGCAACCGAAGAACCAACGTGAGTCCAGGACCTTTTATGGAAGTAATCACAGCATAGCCAACTAACATGATATATGTAATTTTTGTACTCATTGGAGTACAATGATATGTTTCAAATCCAAATGACCTGGATTTGCAGACTCTAGAGAGCTTGAGCTGGCTAGAATTCTTCTTTATTTCACAATTCAGCAGTCCTGCTTTGGCAGTATCTGTGAGAAGCCCAGAAAAGAACACTGCTGTTTAACTCAAAGCAGACCCAGTGGTCTGTTACAGTTAAGAGACTGAGGATAATTCCTAGATCTAGATTAACACATATGATTTGACAAAAGACCATCATTAAACAAACAGACAGTATTAAACAAATAAACCAGTCATTCCATGGTTAAGTCATGGCCAATGTCTATAAAACCAGTTAGGCCGAAATGTGTCAGAGTGGCCTGAGTGATTAAAAGGAGAAATTCCAGAGCTGCTGTGGTATGGGGCAATGGAAGGATTATGGCACTACAAATCTTAGAGCCTAGTACCACCACTTTTAACTATGTGACCTTAGAGAAGTCTTTAATTTTTCTGTGTCTCATTCTCCTTACTTATAAAATGAGCAGGCTGGGCTTGATCTCTCTAGGGTTTGTCCCAACTCAAAAATCCAGTGACTTCTATCCACATGGGGTTTGGCAAGTCTGGATTGTAATGGTATCCCTGGAAATAAAGTATTAAGAGCATATTAAAGAAACATTCTGGAGGTGGAGGTATAGGGACCTAAAAAGAACAAGGAATCAAAGATGTTGAATCCAACCCAGCAATCTAGAACAACAGCATGAATGGTAGACTTGAGGAATTGGATGGGATGGCTGATTCCCCGTCAGGCATGTGAAGTCCGTGGTGCTGACAGGCTATCACAGGGAGAGTGACTCACAGGGTGTCAGAGGAAAGGGGATCTCAGAGGTGATATGGCTGGTCTCCCTCTCAGAGCAGGCATTTCTTCTTCAACACCTTCAGCAAGGGCAGAGTTCACTGCATTGAGAGACAGCTCATTCTTGGGTTGAACAGCCTGAGTTATTTGCAAGAATTTTTTTTCCTGTTGAGCCAAAATACAACCTCCTGCAAATTTCTGCTTTCTGAAACAGAGAAAAACACATCTATGCTGCATCCCACGTGGCAAGTTTTCACAAATTTGCAGAAAGCTGGATCCCAAGAGCACTGTCTTTCCCAAGCTCATCATTCTTAGCCTTATCAGCGGTTTTCACACGTTGTTTTTAGATCCCTTACCAACCCCATTGCTTTTTTCAGAACATTCTCTCGTCAGTGTCCCTTTTAACTGGTGGTTCAGCCCAGCAGTGAGCCCCTCCAGGAGCACATGAATTCCTTGTCTTTGAGAAGGCTCCGTGCCTCTAGTGATGCAGGCCAAGAGAATTGGCACATCACACTTATGACACATGCAGAACTTTTCCACATGGACTACTGTCTGATCTGGATGTGAACCCAGAAGACACTGTGGACACCGTGAGGTGAATGACCCCAGAATAAGTGATTGAAAAAAGAAGAGTGTTTGGCTCATGATGGAAGCATGGAGATCTAGAATTGGAGTCAGAACAAGTGGAGCATGAAGGAGTAAACCCAAGGAAAGCTCACTGTTAGAAAGACCAAGGGAGCAAAGCATTTAAGGAGAGGTGTAGCAGATAGTATTCAAACCTCACCAAAAGCCAAGGAACAATTGTGGGGACTGAGAAAAGGCTGTTTTGTTTGACAAGAAAGTCTTTCTCAGTTAATTTTAGAGCAGTAGCATTCAAAGTGTAGAGAAGTAAAACGTTGCAGAGCTTTAAGTAATGAATTCTGAATTGGAAGGAAATGGGGCAATGGGTATTTGACTACTAAAGAAAGAAGGCTGGTAGTCAAGTTGATGGAAAGGGATGGTTATATGTATGTGCTTGATTTTTGTTGTTGTTTTTCATCTGAAGTTAGGACAGCCTTAAATGTGTTAAAAAGATAAGGATTTTAGACAAGTCAGTTACCGTCTCTAGACTTCCCAGCTGTACAAGGAGGGTGTTAGGCTAAAAGCTACTGGAACCTTCTCCCAGCTCTCATCTCCTATGATTCTGTAAGGGAAGGAACCTATAGAAGAAAAGGGACTTGAGACACCTGCAAGGGAGTCTGTAGCTGTCATATAAGGACAGTCGTGGAATTCTCAGTCTTGAATGATACATCCTACCAGGATCTCTTCTCAAAACGCAGTTAGATCACAATTGCTAGTCCTTCTGCGTGTCCTCTCTTGGTTGAGTGGTTTGCTCTCAGTTCCCCAAACTAGAAGCCTGCAGTCATCCTTGCCTCTTGCTCATTCTTCCCTTATCTGTAATTAACTACTGAGTTGTGCAGTCATATCTACTAAAATCTTTCTCCGTTGCAGCTCCTTCTCTCCATTCCTACTACCATCCTGTCCAGGTCCTGAAATCACTAGCAGGACACTTACAACAGCCTTCTAATCTGCTCCCCACTTGATCCCCTGAAATCTGTCCTCTAACCCAAAGTAGTGTAGCTAAGGCACAAATCTGATCTTTCTTACAATGTTCAGAATATCCCAGTGTTTCCCCATCTCCCAAAGACTTACGCTCGTTCACCAGGCTAACAAGCAGTAGCAGGGTGTTAGCCTTCCAAGCTCCCAGCCTCATCTCTGACCTCTTCATTACTTTGCCTTGAATGGGATGCTCCAGCCACACTGAACTGTTGGTTGTTCCTTGCCGGCAACAAGCTGCCACTCACCTCCATCCCTTTAATCATCTTTTCCTCTATATTGGGAATGCCCCTCAACTGCTGTGTGTGTTTTTTTTTTAATATTTATTTATCTATTTGGCTGTGCCGGGTCTTAGTTGCAGCACGTGGGATCTTTTCGTAGCGGCGTGCGGGATCTTTAGTTGCGGCATGCAGAATCTAGTTCCCTGACCAGGGATCAAACCTAGGCCCCCGGCATTGGGAGCATGGAGTCTTAGCCACTGGACCACCAGGGAAGTCCCTCACTTGTTTTTTTGTTGTTGTTGTTGTCACTGTTTACTCTTTATTTTATTTATTTATTTTAACATCTTTATTGGAGTATAATTGCTTTACAAGGGTGTGTTAGTTTCTGCTTTATAACAAAGTGAATCAGCTATACATATCCATATATCCCCATATCTCCTCCCTCTTGCGTCTCCCTCCCACCCTCCCTATCCCACCCCTCTGGGTAGTCCCAAAGCACCTAGCTGATCTCCCTGTGCTATGTGGCTGCTTCCCACTAACTATCTATTTTACATTTGGTAGTGTATATATGTCCATGGCACTCTCTCACTTTGTCCCAGCTTACCCTTCCCCCTCCCTGTGTCGTCAAGTCCATTCTCTATGTCTGCGTCTTTATTCCTGTCCTGCCCTTAGGTTCTTCAGAACCTTTTTTTTGTTTTTTAGAATCCAAATATATGTGTTAGAATACGGTATTTACTTTTCTCTGTCTGACTTACTTCACTCTGTATGACAGACTCTGTGTCCATCCACTTCACTACAAATAACTCAATTTTGTTTCTTTTTATGGCTGAGTAATAATCCGTTGTATATATGTGCCACATCTCCTTTATCTATTCATCTGTCGATGGACACTTAGGTTGCTTCCATGTCCTGGCTATTGTAAATAGAGCTGCAGTGAACATTGTGGTACATGACTTTTTTTGAATTATGGCTTTCTCAGGGTATATGCCCAGTAGTAGGATTGCTGGGTCATATGGTAGTTCTATTTTTAGATTTTTAAGGAACCTCCATACTGTTCTCCATAGTGGCTGTATCAATTTACATTCCCACCAACAGTGCAAGAGGGTTCCCTTTTCTCCACACCCTCTCCAACATTTATTGTTTACACATTTTTTGATGATGGCCATTCTGGCCAATGTGAGGTGATACCTCATTGTAGTTTTGATTTGCATTTCTCTAATGATAAGTGATGTTGAGCATCCTTTCATGTGTTTGTTGGCAATCTGTATATCTGCTTTGGAGAAATATATATTTAGGTTTTCTGCCCATTTCTGGATTGGATTCTTTGTTTTTTGGATATTCAGCTGCATGAGCTGCTTGTATATTTTGGAGATTAATCCTTTCTCAGTTCCTTCATTTGCAAATATTTTCTCCCATTCTGAGGGTTGTCTTTCATCTTGTTTATGGTTTCCTTTGCTGTGCAAAAGCTTTGAAGTTTCATTCGGAACCTTTTGTTTATTTTTGTTTTTATTTCCATTTCTCTAGGAGGTGAGTCAAGAAGGATCTTGCTGTGATTTATGTCAAAGAGTGTTCTGCCTATGTTTTCCTCTGAGAGTTTGATAGTGTCTGGCCTTACATTTAGGTCTTTAATCCATTTTGAGTTTATTTTTGTATATGGTGTTAGGGAGTGTTCAAATTTCATTCTTTTACATGTAGCTGTCCAGTTTTCCCAGCACCATTTATTGAAGAGGCTGTCTTTTCTCCATTTTATATTTTTCCCTCCTTTATCAAAAATAAGGTGTCCATATGGGCATGGGTTTATCTCTGGGTTTTCTATCCTGTTCCATTGATCTATATTTCTGTTTTTGTGCCAGTGCCATGCTGTCTTGATTACTGTAGCTTGGTAGTATAGTTTGAAGTCAGGGAGCCTGATTCCTCCAGCTCTGTTTTTCTTTCTCAAGATTGCCTTGGCTATATGGGGTCTTTTGTGTTTCCATACAAATTGTGATATTTTTTGTTCTAGTTCTGTGAAAAATGCCATTGGTAATTTGATAGGGATTGCATTGAATCTGTAGATTGTTTTGGGTAGTACAGTCCTTTTCACAATGTGGATTCTTCCAATCCAAGAACATGGTATATCTCTCCATCTATTTGTATCATCTTTAATTTCTTTCATCAGTGTCTTATAATATTCTGCATACAGGTCTTTTGTCTCCTTAGGTAGGTTTATTCCTAGATATTTTATTCTTTTTGTTGCAATGGTAAATGGGAGTGTTTTCTTGATTTCACTTTCAGATTTTTCATCGTTAGTGTATAGGAATGCCAGAGATTTCTGTGCATTAATTTTGTATCCTGCTACTTTACCAAATTCATTGATTAGCTCTAGTAGTTTTCTGGTAGCATCTTTAGGATTCTCTATGTATAGTATCATGTCATCTGCAAACAGTGACAGTTTTACTTCTTCTTTTCTGATTTGGATTCCTTTTATTTCTTATTCTTCTCTGATTTCTGTGGCTAAAACTTCCAAAACTATGTTGAATAATAGTGGTGAGAGTGGGCAACCTTTTCTTGTTCCTGATCTTAGAGGAAAGGGTTTCAGTTTTTCACCAGTGAGAACGATGTTTGCTGTGGGTTTGTCATATATGGCCTTTATTCTGTTGAGGTAAATTCCCTCTATGCCTACTTTCTGGAGGGTTTTTATCATAAATGGGTGTTGAATTTTGTTGAAAGCTTTTTCTGCATCTATTTAGATGATCATATGGTTTTTCTCCTTCAATTTGTTAATATGGTGTATCACATTGATTGATTTTCATGTATTGAAGAATCCTTATATTCCTGGGATAAACCCCACGTGATCATGTTGTGTCATCCTTTTAATGTGTTGTTGGATTCTATTTGCTAGTATTTTGTTGAGGATTTTTGCATCTATGTTCATCAATGATATTGGCCTGTAGTTTTCTTTCTTTGTGACATCTTTCTCTGGTTTTGGTATCAGGGTGATGGTAGCCTCATAGAATGAGTTTGGGAGTGTTGCTCCCTCTGCTATATTTTGGAAGAGTAGAAGGATAGGTGTTAGCTCTTCTCTAAATGTTTGATAGAATTCACCTGTGAAGCCATCTGGTCCTGGGCTTTTGTTTGTTGGAAGATTTTTATCACAGTCTCAATTTCAGTGCTTGCAACTGGTCTGTTTATATTTTCCATTTCTTCCTGGTTCAGTCACAGAAGGTTGTGCTTTTCTAAGAGTTTGTCCATTTCTTCCAGGTTGTCCATTTTACTAGCATATAGTTGCTTGTAGTAATCTCTCACGTTCCTTTGTATTTCTCAGTGTCAGTTGTAACTTCTCCTTTTTCATTTCTAATTCTGTTGATTTGAGATTTCTCCCTTTTTTTCTTGATGAGTCTGGCTAATGATTTATCAATTTTGTTTATCTTCTCAGAGAACCAGCTTTTATTTTTATTAATCTTTGCTATTGTTTCCTTCATTTCTTTTTCATTTATTTCTGATCTGATCTTTATGATTTCTTTCCTTCTGCTAACTTGGGGTTTTTTGTTCTTCTTTCTCTAATTGCTTTAGGTGTAAAGTTAGGTTGTTTATTTGAGATTTTCCTTGGTTCTTAAGGTAGGATTGTATTGCTATAAACTTCCCATTTAGAACTGCTTTTGCTGCATCCCATAGGTTTTGGGTCATCGTGTTTTCATTGTCATTTGTTTCTAGGTATTTTTTGATTTCCTCTTTGATTTCTTCAGTGATCTCTTGGTTGTTTAGTAGTGTACTATTTAGCCTCCATGTGTTTGTATTTTTTACAGATTTTTGACTGTAATTGATATCTAGTCTCATAGCATTGTGGTCGGAAAAGATACCTGATATGATTCAGTTTTCTTAAATTTACCAAGGCTTGATTTGTAACCTAAGATATGATATCTCCTGGAGAAATTTCCATGAGCATTTGAGAAGAAAGTGTATTCTGTTGTTTTTGGATGGAATGTCCTATAAATATCAATTAAGTCCATCTTGTATAATGTGTCATCTAAAGCTTGTGTTTCCTTATTTATTTTCATTTTGGATGGTGTGTCCATTGGTGAAAGCGGTGTGTTAGAGTCCCCTACTGTTATTGTGTTACTGTCAATTTCCCGTTTTATGGCTGTTAGCATTTGCCGTATGTATTGAGGTGCTCCTGTGTTGGGTGCATAAATATTTACAATTGTTATATCTTCTTCTTGGATCGATCCCTTGATCATTATGTAGTGTCCTTCTTTGTCTCTTGTAAAAGTCTTTATTTTGAAGTCTATTTTATCTGAAATGAGAATTGCTACTCCAACTTTCTTTTTTTTTTCATTTGCATGGAGTATCTTTTTCCATCCCCTCACTTTCAGTCTGTATGTGTCCCTAGGTCTGAAGTAGGTCTCTTGTATAGTGTCCTTCTTTGTCTCTTCTGATAGTCCTTATTTTAAAGTCTATTTTGTCTGATATGAGAATTGCTACTCCAGCTTTCTTTTGGTTTCCATTTGCATGGAATATCTTTTTCCATCCCCTTACTTTCAGTCTGTATGTGTCTCTAGGTCTGAAGTGGGTCTCTTGTAGACAGCATATATATGGGTCTTGTTTTTGTATCCATTCAGCCAATCTGTGTCTTTTGGTGGGAGCATTTAGTCCATTTACATTTAAGGTAATTATCGATATGTATGTTCCTATTCCCATTTTCTAAATTGTTTTGGGTTCGTTATTATAGGACTTTTCCTTCTCTTGTGTTTTTGTCTAGAGCAGTTCCTTTAGCATTTGTTGTAAAGCTGGTTTGGTGGTGCTGAACTCTCTCAGCTTTTGCTTGTCTGTAAAGGTTTTAATTTCTCCATCAAATCTGAATGAGATCCTTGCTGGGTAGAGTAATCTTGGTTGCAGGTTTTTCTCCTTCATCACTTTCAGTATGTCCTGCCACTCCCTTCTGGCTTGTAGAGTTTCTGCTGAGAGATCAGCTGTTAACCTTATGGGGATTCCCTTGTGTGTTATTTGTTGTTTTTCCCTTGCTGCTTTTAATATGCTTTCTTTGTATTTAGTTTTTGACAGTTTGATTAATATGTGTCTTGGCGTATTTCTCCTTGAATTTATCCTGTATGGGACTCTCTGTGCTTCCTGGACTTGATTAACTATTTCCTTTCCCATATTAGGGAAGTTTTCAACTATAATCTCTTCAAATATTTTCTCAGTCCCTTTCTTTTTCTCTTCTTCTTCTGGAACCCCTATAATTCGAATGTTGGTGCGTTTAATGTTGTCCCAGAGGTCTCTGAGACTGTCCTCAGTTCTTTTCATTCTTTTTTCTTTATTCTGCTCTGCAGTAGTTATTTCCACTATTTTATCTTCCAGGTCACTTATCCGTTCTTCTGCCTCAGTTATTCTGCTATTGATCCCATCTAAAGTATTTTTTATTTCATTTATTGTGTTGTTCATCTTTGCTTGTTTCATCTTTAGTTGTTTTAGGTCCTTGATAAATCTTTCTTGTATTTTCTCCATTCTATTTGCAAGATTTTGGATCATCTTTACTATCATTATTCTGAATTCTTTTTCAGGTAGACTGCCTATTTCCTCTTCATTTGTTAGGTCTGGTGGGTTTTTACCTTGCTCCTTTATCTGCTGTGTGTTTCTCTGTCTTCTCATTTTGCTTAACTTACTGTGTTTGGGGTCTCCTTTTTGCAGGCTGCTGGTTCATTGTTCCCGTTGTTTTTGGTGTCTGTCCCCAGTGGGTAAGCTTGGTTCAGTGGGTTGTGTTGGCTTCCTGCTGGACGGGACTAGTGCCTGTGCTCTGTTGGATGAGGCTGGATCTTGTCTTTCTGGTGGGCAGGACTGCATCCGGTGGTGTGTTTTGGCGTGTCTGTGACCTTATTATGCTTTTAGGCAGCCTCTCTGCTAATGCGTGGGGTTGTGTTTCTGTCTTCCTAGTTGTTTGGCATTGGGTGTCCAGCAGTGTAGCTTGCTGGTTGTTGAGTGAGCTGGGTCTTAGCGTTGAGATGGAGCTCTCTGGGAGAGCTTTTGCCGTTTGATATTATGTGGAGCTGGGAGGTCTCTGGTGGACCAATGTCTGGAACTTGTCTTTCCCACCTCAGAGGCACAGGCCTGAAACCCGGCCAGAGCACCAAGACCCTGTCAGCCACACGGCTCAGAAGAAAAGGGAGAAAAGAAGGAAAGAAAGAACGATCGAAAGAAAGAAAGAAAAAGAAAGAGAGAGAGAGAGAGGGAGAGAGAGGGAGGGAGGAAGGAAAAGAAAAGAAAAAGAAATAAAGTTATTAAAATAAAAAATTAAAAAGTAATCAAAAAAAGAAGAGAGTGACCAAACCAAAAAACAAATCCCCCAATGATAACAAGCTCTAAAAGCTATACTAAAAAAAAAAAAAATGGACAGACTGAGCCCAGGACAAATGGTAAAAGCAAAGCTATACAGACAAAATCACACAAAGAAGCATACACATACACACTCACAAAAAAGAGAAAAAGGAAAAAATATATATATCTATATATTAAAAATAAAGGTAGAGAGCAACCAAATCAATAAACAAATATACTAATGATAATAAACTCTAAATACTAAACTAAGATAAATTTAAAACCAGAAACCAGTCAGTTGCATACAGCAAACCCCAAGTCTACAGTTGCTCCCAAAGTCCACCTCCTCAATTTGGGATGATTCGTTGTCTATTCATGTATTCCACAGATGCAGGTACATCAAGTTGATTGTGGAGATTTAATCTGCTGCTCCTGAGGCTGCTGGGAGAAATTTCCCTTTCTCTTCTTTGTTCCCACAGCTCCTGGGGCTCAGCTTTGGATTTGGACCCACCTCTGCGTGTAGGTCGCTAGAGGGCGTCTGTTCCTGCCCAGACAGGACAGGGTTAAAGGAGCAGCTGATTAGGGGGCTCTGGCTCACTCAGGCCAGGGGGAGAGAGGGGTACGGAATGCAGGGTGAGCCTGTGGTGGCAGAGGCCGGAGTGATGTTGCACCAGCCTGAGGCACACCCTGTGTTCTTCTGGGGGAGTTGTCCCTGGATCATGGGACCCTGGCAGTGGCGGGTTCCCCAGGCTCCTGGGAGGGGAGGTGTGGATAGTGCCCTGTGCTTACACACAGGCTTCTTGGTGGCTGCAGCAGCTGCCTTAGCGTCTCATGCCCGTCTCTGGGGTCCGCGCTGATAGCCGTGGCTCGCGCCCGTTTCTGGAGCTTGTTTAGGCGGTGCTTTGAATCTCCTCTCCTGGTGCACCCTGAAACAGTTGTCTCTTGCCTCTTCAGCAGCTCCAGACTTTTTCCCGGACTCCCTCCCAGCT
This sequence comes from Lipotes vexillifer, assembly GCF_000442215.2. Taxonomy (NCBI): domain Eukaryota; kingdom Metazoa; phylum Chordata; class Mammalia; order Artiodactyla; family Lipotidae; genus Lipotes; species Lipotes vexillifer. Next base: position 1,360,835 of record NW_006798027.1, read on the forward strand.
AGCCGTGGTGCACTAGCCCCTTCAGGCTGTGTTCACACCGCCAACCCCAGTCCTCTCCCTGGGATCTGACTTCCAAAGCTGGAGCCTCAGCTCCCAGCCCCCACCCGCCCTGGCGGGTGAGCAGACAAGCCTCTCGGGCTGGTGAGTGCTGGTCGACACCCATCCCCTGTGCGGGAATCTCTCCGCTGTGCCCTCCGCACCCCTGTTGCTGCGCCCTCCTCCGTGGCTCCGAAGCTCCCCGCTCCGCCTCCCGCAGTGTCTGCCCCGCGAAGGGGCTTCCTAGTGTGTGGAAACTTTTCCTCCTTCACAGCTCCCTCCCCAAGATGCAGGTCCTGTCCCTATTGTTTTGTCTCTGTCTTTTCTTTTGCCCTACCCAGGTACGTGGGGAGTTTCTTGCCTTTTGGGAAGTCTGAGGTCTTGTGCCAGCCTTCAGCAGGTGTTCTGTAGGAGTTGTTCCACATGTAGATGTATTTCTGATGTATTTGTGGGGAGGAGGGTGATCTCCGCATCTTACTCCTCCACCATCCTGAAGGTCTCCCCCGTCACTTGGTTTTTAAGAAGGTTTTTTCTTTTCCTTGTTATAGAAAATTTCAAGGCTGTATAACTGAGGTGAGAAGAGTGTAACGAACCCCCGTGTGTCCATCACCCACCTGTATCAGTTATCAACTTGGGGCCACTCTTGCTTCATCTACACTACTGCTCCCAGCCCACTGGGCCATTTTGGAAGCGCACCCAGACAGCATGTCATTTCATTCATAAATATTTCAGTATGTAGCTCTAAAATAGAAAGATCTTTTTTGGTAACCACAATACCACTTTTTAAAGTGTGGTTCTCAAATTGCTTCCTGTAGAAGCATCTGGGGTGCTATTTAAAATGCAGTTTTCTGGACCTCACCAAGTCAGACATTCTGGGAGTGAGTCCCAGTCGCCAGCACTTTTTTTTTCTTTTGGCTCTGCCAGGTATTTTTAAAATTGTGGTAAAATGTACATAACCTAAAATGGACCAATTTAACCCTTTTTAAGTGTACAGTTCATTGATATTAAGTACATTGACATTGTTGTGCAACCATCACCACCATCCATCTCCAGAATTTTTCATCATCACCAACACAAACTCTGTACCCACTGAACACTGACTCCCCACCCTCCTATTCCTACCCCCAGCCCCTGGTAATCTCTCTTCGACTTCCATCTCTGTGGATTTGTCAGCAGCATTTTTAGCAAGCACGCTGGGTGCCTGGGGGTGGGGTGCATCCAAATTTGGGAACCATTGGATCAGATAGTCCTGAGGGTCCCTTTTAAGTTCTGAAAATACGGTTTGTTTTACTTAACTGGAAAAGGCCCATATCGTGTAAGCTTAGCAGGTTCCAGCCCCGTATCCATCCCCAAGCCTGCGTGAACTGTCAGCCCCACCCGACTTTGCTGGTGTCTCTTCCAGTCCGTATTCACTGTGCAAGGCTGATTCACCCTTTCCTCCTGTAGGATACCACTTCTTTCTTCCCATGATGGAAAACCGAGGCCCCAGCACCTGTTCCCGGGCCTGAGTGGCTGCCTCTCTCCACCTTCCTCCCTGTCTCCCTCTGTGGTCTCTCTGCAATTTTCCTTTATAATTCACGCTGCCTGGCAGCTTCTGGCCTGTTCCTGGCTGTCTAGTGTGAAGTTTATGGTTTCCTCCTACCACTTCTGACTCTAGTCATTCCCTTGATTTCCAAACAAAACCACAACATATCTCAGCTTCCAGTTCATCCTTTTATTACCCCTGTCTCTTGTGGTTTGGGGATGCTTGCTTGTTGACAGTGAGCTGTATTTCAGATCCCTTGAGGAAAGCCTCCCAAACCCTCCTGGAGAAGATAAATATTTCTGCCTCTGTGGTTAACTATGGCCCGAGCTCTGAATTTACATAGAAAGTGGATGTTCAGAAGGCTTTTCTTTTTAATTAGAAAAATAAAAATTATAGCTTATAAAGCTAAGCCAGGGAACTGCAGTTTTGACCTTCTTAACTTTCAGCTGTGGAATGTGTTGACAGTTGATACGGTTCATTGTTGTTTTAAAAGTTCTTCCCTGGAGCCTTCCTAGTTTCTACGGGATTCACAACGCTTCCTTAGTCATGCTGCCCTCCCTCCCATTTTTCATATATGAGAACCAAGGGTTTAGAACACTTTGTGTATTTTCTTCACTGCTATTTTAGCTTCTGCATTTGTGCTATTTGTATTTGCTAAAATCATATTAGGTTATGTTTCAGGCAGCTGTTTTTCTCACAACAACAGCAGTAAACAACTAATATTGAGGACTTCTTTTGTGCCAGACTGTGTTCTAAGTGTTCCATGTGGATTAACTGATTTAATTCTCACAATGACCCCATAAGGAGGCATTATTTTTAACTTCATTTTAGGGATGAGGAAACAAAGGCATAGATTAAGGAATTATCCAACATTTCGGAGCTATTAAGTGGTGGATGGTGATTCTCTGGCATGTGATACTAGGCAGAGCTCCAACTTTATGTTAGGAGACCTGAATTCAAGTCTCTCCCATCCTTAGGTTGGTCTAATAGGGCAGATAGAGAAGTTAGTGATTATATTACGGTATTGTTAAGTCTTAGCGGGTCAGGGATGGCTTCCTGGGAGAGATGGTACATGAAATGATGCCCTAAGATGTACACAGATGTCACAACAGCATGTCAGGTATCGAGGCTGCATGTTGGCCAACTGGCCTATGGGGGCCACACCTGGACATTGAGGTACTAAGCGTGGAGAGGGGGCTGGAGGAGAAGTAGGTGGTAATGGCAGCTAGGAAAGTAAGCAAGTCTTGGAGGTCTTCCATGGTTCGTAAAGGAATTTGGGCTTCATCTGGAGGCCGTGAGAGCCATTTAAGGATTTTTAACAAGTGATGTAATCACGATGACATTTTTAGAGAGATCTTTCTGGATGTCTGCAGTTTGTTTCTAATTGTTTACTATGATAAATAAAACTGTAGCAAATCTCAAATTGCCCATCTCTTCATCTCTAATTGTCTCCTTGGGACACATTTGCTGGGGTGGAATTTCTGGGTCAGAAGATAGGCACGTTGAAGGCATTTAATTTCTACTGTCAAATTTCCTTTTTAAAATTTAAACCAAAGATACTGTAGTGTTCAGGCAGTGCTGAATCTTGTTTTGTTTTTTGTTTTTCCCCCATAGTAATTTTAAAAATGAAATTCTCATTAAATTGGAGGGGATCTTTGTGCATTTTTTTCTGGGAGATTATACAGGTGGCATACTCTCTAAGACCCTCTATATTTAAGGATGCCTATCTTATACCCTCAAATGAGCAGGAATATGAACTCTTGTTTAATAAGCTATCTTCTTTTTTTTTTTTCCTTAAAACTGTGGACATATGGCTCTGGATAGTGAAAAGGAAATATTTGCGCCTGAACTGTCCTTCCTCCTTGTGTTGTGAACCATTTTTTTTTTCTGCTTAGATATAAAATTTTCCCTATATACTTAAAATTAGAGGATTTTTCTAGAATAAGTCCAGGTTCTATTTTCTTTTCAGTAATTTTGGTAAACAGTGAGGGCTTTTAGGACATAGATTCAAATCTTTCTTGGGTGCATGAAAGTTTTCTTCTGTTGTATTTGTGCCTCTTTTCTGTTATTTTTCTTATTTGTTCTAAAGGTTCACCAACTGTCTGTATTGCATCTCTTCTCTATTTTTAACATGTGATATTTCCCCCCACCTTTTTGTCTTTTTTCCTCCACGTTTTGGAAGCACACCTCCCCTTCAAACAAAAGCACTTGCCCTCCTCATCATTGAATGTATTTCCTACTATTCATTTGGATTTTCTTCTGTCATAGAGCAATCTTTGCATGATTTTTGTATTTTTCAGTCTTTTCTCAACCAAGCCAGAGGTTTTTTTTCCAGCCATGTTTTGACTCCTTAACCCCATCATTTATCTTTAGTTTTGTAGAATGCTTCCTTGAATTTTATTGTCATTAAATTTTAAGGAGATGCTATACATTTCCTTCTGTTTCTCATAATATTTTCCCCAAAATATGCTTTTCTTTCACTAATACAGGTTACATTCTTCTTTTAGAGTGAAGAATTATTTTATCAAGTGGGTATTGGTGTTTGTTTATTCATTTTTGAAATAAGTAAAGTAAATGCCCCCAAATAGTATTGTTGAATTTTCCTGGCATCCTTTTATTGTCATCTTGGATGATCCTAAAATGCATCTCTCACCTATGATCTCTCATTGCTGAGGCAGGGTAAAATAACGCCAGTAGCTACTTTGTAATCTTTGACAAATTACCCTCAGTTTCCTCATCTGTAAAATGGGAATAATAACAATACTTCCTGATGGGGTTGTTGTCATGAGTAAATGATAAAATATATGTGAAGTACCTAGAACAGTATCTCACACGAATAATAATGCAGTGAATGTTAGTTGTCATTTTTTATTGTGTTGTAATTGTTGAACTTTTCACTCTGACATCTCATTTAATCCTTACCTAACCCCATTAGGTTGGTACCATTACTGTTCCTATTTTACAGAAAATTATGGCCTTTGTATTTGAATAACAATTTGACTGGACATAATATTCTTGGGACCCAGATTCTCTCAAAACTTTTGCTCCATCCTTTTCTGGTTTTGAATGTTGTGAGTCTGAAGTCCACCTGACTTTTTATTCTTATAAGGGACTTTTTTTTGTAATGCTTATACAATTCTTTCTTCACCCTCAAAGTTTTACTTTTTTAAGCCAGGTATATTCATCTACACAAACATAGTGCTTTAAGACAACACAAATTTATTATCTCACAGTTCTGTAGGTCAGAAACCCAATAGATTCAACTGGTTTCTCTGGATCCCACTAGGCTAAAGTCAAGATGTCTGTCAGCCTGAACGCTTCTCTGAAGGCCCTAGGGTGGAATCCACTCCCAGCCTCATTCAGGGAGTTGGCAGAATTCAGGCGCATGCAGTTGCAGAGCTGAAATCTCCATTTCCTTGCTGGCTGTTGGCCAGGAGTTGTTCTCAACTTCTGGAGGCCTACATTCCTCAGCTCCTGGCCTCTTCCATCTTGGAGCCAGCAACAGCAGGCTGAGTACCTCTCATGCTTTAAATCTCTCTTGCCTCTTGTTCTGCTGCATCTCTCTCTAACTCCAGCCAGAGAATTTTTTCTGTTTTTAAGGACTCATGTGATTAGATTAGGCCCACTAGGATAATCTCCCTATCTTGAGGTCATAACCTTAATCACATCTGCAAAATTCCTTTTGCAATGTAAAGTAACATATTCATAAATTCTAGGAATTAGGGTGTGGACATCTTTGGGGGGGGGCATTATTCTGCTGAAAGCTCTAGGTTTTTATGTTAATCATTTTTTCGTCACTTTTTCCTGGAAGACAGCGTACCTTTCCAAGCTGTAGTTTGGCACATTTTTCGCATATTTTATTTATGAACACTTTTTTTTCTGTTTCATGTGTTAAAACCTCTACTTGAAGAATCCAGTTGTCTTCAATATTGGATTATTTAGGTTCTCTCTCATTTTATCTCTAAAAACTGCATTAAAAATCAATTTTAGAGAGGTATAATTTACATACAAAAACTGTCTATTCAAAGTGATGAGTTTTAACAGATGTACACAACCATAAAACCCCAGCACCATTCATGATACAAAACAGTCCCATCACCCCAAAAGCTTCCTTTGCAGCCCATCCCTCCTTCCACCCCTCTAATTGCTTCAAAAGCTTCTCTTTCTCTCTCTCTCAACACTGCATTCACTTCCAAGTCTTGCTTCTATGTCATTAATTTGATTTTCAGCCATATTTCTTCTGTTTTTCTTCTTAGTTCTGAATTATTTGTTAGTTTCTAATAATGTCATGTTTCATAGCTTGTTTCTTCAGCTATATAGTTTTCCATTTTATTCTGTTGTTTTGTCATCTTGTGTCTAAGCTCTCATGTTAGTGAATTGCTCTTCTTTTAAGTTCTTCTGTTGTGCAAAGACATAGGGAACATGCTCTGTTTCTCTGGTTTTGTTGTGCCCAGACATTGCTCTTCAAATGCTTGTGTGCAGCTGCGCTCCATTCTTTTCTTTAAAAAAAATTACTGAGGGAGAGAAACAAAAACAAAACAAGATTCAGAGCTGCATGAACACTATACTATCTTTCCTTTAAATAAAAAATAATACATAGAAGATGATCATGCTAGAAGATGCATACATTTTGGAGTTGCCGTGGCTCCCCATGTCACCTCCCCCAAATCATTCATGGCTAATTTGGACAGCTCTGACATTTGTTTTTTAAGAGGACCCTTAAAAGGATCTTAGAAAACCAACTTGAGGAAATTCCCAGGTGGTACAGTGGTTAGGAAGGACTCTGTGCTTTCACTTTTGAGGTCCCGGGTTCTATCCCTGGTCTGGGAACTAAGATCCCACAAACCCCCCCAATTTTTTTTTAATTAAAAAATTAAACAGAAAAACAACTTGAAAGATCCAGGACACCTAGAAAAATATCAAGTGTAACCATCATTTGCCCTGTTGGGAATTGAGGTGAGCCTTCCTCTCAGGATTCTGAATCTACAAGACACAGGAGTCCAGTCTGAATGAAAAAAATCTACTTCCCATTAAAACATAATCCCAAATTTTAAGTTTTTATTACAAAGGCAAAAAGAGAAAAATATTAATGATCATAGAAGTACCGTAGTCATATGGTTAGAAAGTTCAAACATTTTAAAGCTGCAAAACAAAAAGTAAAAGCCTCCCTTTACACACTCCAGTTCCCAACTCTTGCAACTGCATCCTGAAAAGAGAAATTATATGTAAATCAGCATATATAGACATATAGCTATAAATATATACTATATATAGTATATACACTGTATATGTATATATATATATGCCCTTTTGTGTATTTAGACAAAAGATCATAGTATATATATCCCATACTTATTTCATTTAACAGTCTTCAAGAGAAGACTATTCCTTATCAATCACACAGACTCACCTCCTTCTTTTAAATGACCTCATCTTATTACATTCTGTGGATGCATCATCTTCAATTTACTCAGTTTCCTCCTTTCCAGTTCTACCGTGGGAAAGCAGCAAGCAGAGAGAAAACATGCAGATATTACTGCAGTACCACTCCATCCTGAGAAGTTAAGCAAAACCTTTCATGGAAAATGAGGATTAGAGAATAGAGTTTCCCACTAACGATTTTCAACCCAGGAAACAAAATGCGGAAAGGGAGGAGTTACTGATATTTCTTTATTGGGCTCATCTAAAGCAATGGTGTTTCAATTCTGCTGATTGGTATGTGCTATTGTGTACAACTGTAATGAAGCCTTATCTAGGGATAACCATATCATTCTGAGATTTTAAACATTAAGCCTTGGAACTGCATTTTAAGCAAACAGCAGCATTTTCTGAAGTTAGTTAGTACAACATTATCCCATGAATAGAGGCGTATATTCACTTAAATTTAGGAAATGATGCCCATCATATTCCCCTCTTAAATATGTATGGTATGCATTCATATCGTAGTTTTTGGAGAAGTTTTGCAGTAAATAAACCTATTCAACCTTATTGAAAGCAAAGTTTCCCAGACTTATTCTATTACCTCACTCTTT
>NW_006798027.1:1368563-1385560 GCF_000442215.2 Lipotes vexillifer
ACTCTTTCCAGCCTATTACTTGTTAATATCCTATGATGCAAATGTTCCTTCAGAGTATCTTTAAAATATATGTCCCTGTTGAATCTATGTTTTAAATTCAGTGCAGGACTCAGTAACCATTTTATGTAAAGAGCCAGATAATAGCTATTTTAGGTTTTGCAGACCAAACAGTCTATATTGCAAATACTCAGCTCTGCCGTGTAACACAAAAGCAGCCATAAACAATGGGTGAACAAGTGATCGTGGCTGTATTCAATAAATCTTTAATTATGGACACACATTGAATTTTATGTCATTTTCACATGACACAAAATATTATCCTTCTTTTTTTTCCCCCCCAGCCATTGAAAACTATAAAAATCATTCTTAACAGGTAGGCTGGATTTGACCTTTGTAGGCCTTTGGTCTACAGACCAAAGGGTGACACCCTATGATTTAGTGGATAATGATTCAGGATAAGAAATAAATGCTTTATTCAGTCAGATTGGGCAACATCTGGGTTATTTTTAAGAAGATTCAGAAGTTTTGTGTATTTATATATTAAATAGAAAAGAATATTAAAGCTTCATCTACTCTTCAGAAAGCATTTGTTATCCTACAGTTTATCTCCTAAATATCGAGACATTTTAATAAACCTGCCTGTTAAGAAAGGGTAAGCTCAATAAAGATTTCTTGAATAAATACTGGTGAACATCTCCATATTATAAAAGAAATCAGAGTAGAAATCATCTGTACACAATGGTTTATTTATTACCAGATCTTAAAGAAAACCTTTTAGTGACGATCTGCAAAGGTCAGAGCACAGAATTTGAATTATAAAATGGGTACAAAAGTTCAGTGTATCTCTGGTGCAAATTTCTTTCCGTGGCTCACGGGGTTAGAACATTTGTCAACGACACATTTTTGAGCACCAACAAAAGGGCAGCATTCCAAATATATTGAATTCCCTCTGGATGAAGTTACGTTTTTCCTTCATAGAATGCTTGTCACTCCTTTTGTGGCCTCTCTTGAATGATTGCCCGTGTCCTCCCCCCACCCGGGGCTCCCCCATTTCACGCAGGTTCATTCCAGAGCCCTGGTCCGCCTGCAGCACCACGTGTGGGCCAGGCGTTCAGGTGCGAGAGGTGAAGTGCCGCGTGCTCCTGACGTTCACGCAGACGGAGACCGAGCTACCCGAGGAAGAGTGTGAAGGCCCCCGGCTGCCCACCGAGCGGCCCTGCCACCTGGAACCCTGTGATGAGAGCCCCACCTCCCGTGAGCTGGCCGCCTCCCAGCAGGAGCAGGACAGTGAGATGACTTACGACTGGGAGTATGCTGGGTTCACCCCTTGCACCGCCACGTGTTTGGGAGGTATGTGATTTTTTTGTTTAAGGGACAGTTAGGTCTTGCATTGCGGATGGTTTGAGAAATCACTAAATCGGTTAAGCCAAATATGCAAATTAGCAGAAGTCAAAAGGAGATTAAGGTTGAATAGTTGAAAACTATGCCTTTTCTTTCTTTCAGTTTTCATCGTGATTATTCCAGAAAGATAAAGGACTAGTGGCACTGTAGCCTGTGCTCCTTGGCCTAAGCATCCGCCTAACTGAGATGGAACGAGAGGTCACTGATTAATAGAGAATAAACAGGAAAATGCAGAAATGATCAGTTAAGGCAACCTTGTGCATAAAACAGAATTACAGATTGAGGCAGCCTGGGATTGCCCTATCTGATGCAACTCTTGGTCAGAAGCCATCCTTAGAAAATATTTAGGTCCATACCTGCACATTGGACCAGAAACCAGTGCAGAGCACACTGATCACCATGATTTGTGTGTGTGTACGTGTGGGGTAACGTGCATAGCCAGGGGACCCTGTTAGGATTAGGAAGTGGTAATATAGTCAGGGGACCCCACTGGGGTGGAAGTTGGCCCCAAGGTGCTTTAAGCATTCCAGGATCCAAAAGGAAGTGGATGAGCAGGCAGTGGGAGTCCAGATAGTCATTCTCTCTCTGTTGGAAGGAAAAAGACAGAAATAATCAATGGGAAACCTAGATCCTCTGCTAACATGAAGGAGACTCATCTCATCAGGAATCCAGGCCCCTGACATCCTATCACTGACTCTTAACTGCGCCTTCCTGCCGGCTGTCATGGCTAGAAATGCTCTGACTTCAGTCCCAGCCAATGGTGGACAAGATAAGGAAGCTATTGCCTTAGGAGGCAGTTGGCTCAAGAGCAGGCTCCACTCCTCCTGGCGGCCCCGCGCCCATTAGGAACTCCCAATCGGGTCTTAGAGCTCATGGACCAGTCATTGTGCCCAAGCCTCTCCTCTTTTGCCCCTCAGGCTCTTGAGTGCATTCTCAATCCTTGCCATCCAATCACTGTGACTTCATGGTATCTGTCTTTCTCCTTTCTTGTCTAATCAACCTGTAAACCCACCTGTCCTAGACACCAGCCTGTCAATAGACCCAGATGAGGTGGTGTGTGCTTTACCCCCAGGTTTCAGCTAAGCTACTGCCTTTCGCCTGGAGGTACACATGTGAAAGTTAGGAGAAGAACCCTTATCTGCCTCCAGATTCTCTCTATCTCTTACTTGCTTCTCCCTGGTTCCTAGAAGCCCATCCCAACTAGCCAGGAATTTAGCCTGGTTCACCCTAAATGTCTGCTGTGTCTCTTCCCTTCCGGGCACGTAATTCTCAGTTACCTGCACACTGCCACATGTCTGCTGTTGCCCCAAAACCTAACTACTGCTCCCTCTGGGTTCAGGGTCCTGGCCACGTCTTCTGTTATAGCTTGGAGACCTTAAGACTGATATGCCCTTGGCAGTCTGGGAGCTAGTACTTTCTTGATGAATCTGGGGAAACCCTCTAGAGATAGTCACTGGGATGCAAAAATGTTCTCCTATTCAATTGCAATTATAGATGTCTGGAACTTTCTACTACATGACTACAAAATGCAGCTATCTCTACCACTTCTGAGCCACTACATTGCTGTATTTTCACCAGAGACTTGGAGCTTTGTCTTTCATTATGAGAGCAGAAATAAGCCCTGCTATTGCTTGCATACCCCAAAACTACTGTGTTAATCTCAGGCTTTTAAATACTGCCATTGATAGAATTGCTGTTGCATCCAGTACTCTGTCATCCTTGACTTCAGTTCTTTTCCTGACTGGGAAGGCCCTCTTCAGATGGGAAAATATGGCTTGTTGGGTCCTTGGAACTCAACAGGCCACTACCAGTTGCCCAAGGAAAATTGACCAGGTAAATTCTGATTCAGTTGGGAGAGTCTATTAGACCTCATTTTTGGAGCCTGATGCCAAAATGTTAGGATCTGCTGTGTTCCCAGTGTCCACTAAGACAGCCCTAGTTTCCACCTCCAGGATGCCTGGACCCCCTGGAATGATTTTCTGTTTTTTGTGGTAACAACTTTATTAAGATACTAATTCACATACCATATGATTTATATATTTGAAGTATACATTTTGGTGTTTTTAAGTATATTCACCAACTTGTGCAGCCATCATCACAATCAGTTTTAGAACACTCTCCCCCCCAAAAGAACCCTGTATCCTTAAGAAATCACTCCCCGTTTTCCCTCAAGCCCCCATTTCCCTGCTAGCAGCAGCCTCTGGCAACTACTAATCTACTTTCTATTTATTCTGGACATTTCATATAAATGGAATCACACAATAAGTGATCTTCTGTGGCCCCTTTCTTTAATTTAGTGTGTTTTCAATGTTCATCCATGTTGTAGGATAAGTCAGTACTTTATTTCTTTTTAGGACTGAATACTATTCCATTGTATGGCTATATCACATTTAGCCATTCATCAGTTAGAATTTGGATTATTCGCATGTCTTTGGTATTATGAAAAATACTGCTCTGAACATTCATGTTGACATTTTTGTATGGACATATGTCTTCATTTCTCTTGGGTATATACTTAGGAGTAGTAGCATGACCAGGATCTATTTAAAACATAAACGTTTTTGTGAAACTTGACTAATGCAGTTTATCCTTATGGGCACTGTGGACCTTTTGGCCTATTGTGAGGAGAAAAATGCCTTGCTCATCTTAGAAATGCATTTCAGTATTCAGATGGTTGATGGGAAGGTGTCCATTTATTTCTGACATCGTCTTGTGTATCTGGAATGCATTTTACATATTTTAATAGCCCTCAACTTGGTGACCTTTCAACTTTCAGTTAAACAGAATTTAGCCTTGTGAGGGTGACTTGAGTTGTGTAATTAAGAATGATATCATTAAGATGAACGTTGGATACCCACTAACCCAAATTTTACAGTTGGGGAAGCTGAGGATCGGAGGGCATCACACAGTCCAAAACAGAAAACGAACAGCTTAATTGTTCTTTAGAGAGGGTTGATTGAACTGTCAGCGCTTATAATAAGCTTCTTAACTTTGTAAAAAGTAATGTTTTTAATTTCTTGGGTTCAAGCTTAAAATTTCCTTTTAAATACATAACTAAATTCTATAAAAACTGGAAAGCTTGGAGGATTATAAAATCCTCTATAAATGCAGGAAACCGGATACCTGCTCTGCGCTAGACTCCATGCTCTGCACTTGCTTCTGGGCTCCATATCAGGGTATAAAATGAAGGCATAGTCCTTGTCCTGATGGAGTGCAGCTTTTGATTATTTCGGCTTTACTGTCTCTACTCCATTACTTATAGGCAGTGATACTTGCCTCTCTGTGATCCATTTTAATGTGGTTTTAGAGGCTTGGCCTCTACAAGTCCACTTATGTGTGGTTTTGAATGTGGGTTTTTAACCCTCACCCTGGATAATAGGGAGGGTAAGTCTGCAGTGACTGAAAACCACAGGAAAGTAGAATTTCCACAGGCATATAGTTATTTCTTCAACATTCCTCTTTCTGTAGAAAAATAAGATACGCAAATTATAGATTTCCAAAAAGATAAACTTTCGGTCACATCTTTTTTTTTTTTTTTTTTTTTTTTTTTTTTGCGATACGCGGGCCTCTCACTGTTGCGGCCTCTCCCGCTGCGGAGCACAGCCTCCAGACGCGCAGGCTCAGTGGCCATGGCTCACGGGTCCAGCCGCTCTGTGGCATGTGGGATCTTCCTGGACCGGGGTATGAACCCGTGTCCCCTGCATTGGCAGGCGAACTCTCAACCACTGCGCCACCAGGGAAGCCCACCCACAGTCACATCTTGATATTGTGTATTTGTATATTCTAACTTGCCTTCACGTCATACAAGAAATAAAAGTAAATCCGTTTGTTGTCATTGCTGATGATTAAGAACGTTGTACAAATCTGCTTTCATACTGGAGTGGCAACAGAAAATTCTTTTTCAGTTCCCAAAAGTATGAAGCATGCAGACATATTCAATTTCCATCTTCCAGAGTGTGTGTATGTATGTGTGTATACAGCATTGTGTTGTGTGTGTATGTGTGTGTGTGTATGTGTGTGTGTGTACATACATGTACATTCTAGAAGTTATGCTTACCTTTTAAATACCCTCTGGTAAGGTTTTGTAACTTACTACATCATAAACATTCCTCACTAAAGTTTTCTTTGGTATCTTATATTATTTGTTGCATTTATGATCTTTCATTTTCACCCTTGTATCTTCTAAAAGCACAGGCTAGTAGCGTACACATGGACTTTGAGGCCTGGCCCCATTTTTGAACCCTAGTTCTTCCACTCCCTTTAGGCTAGTTATTTAAGTTTGTAGAGGTTTATTTTTGTAAAATGAGAAGGACCATATCTACCTTATTAGGATTAATGAAAGGATTAGCTGTTATTCTTTATTTTTTAACATCTTTATTGGAGTATAACTGCTTTACAATGGTGTGTTAGTTTCTGCTTTATAACAAAGTAAATCAGCTATCCATATACGTATATCCCCATATATTACTCAGCCATAAAAAGAAACGAAATTAACTGTGATTCTTAAGGTTATGTTGGAGAGGTGTTTAATCACAATGCCTGACACATGGTATATGATAAATGTTGGTGGGATGATTGGTTTATAATATAATAATAATAGGTTATTCATCTTATATTAGAATACTGTTTTTTCCTCCTTTTTAACAAAAATCGGACTAAACTGCTGAAGCCCTTAATGCATCTAACAGTTTCCGAGTGCATTCTTTTGAATTCTTCAAGTAAGTAATCATCTGCAATTAATGATGATTTTTCTCTTTCTATTTCCAATAGTTATTTATCTTGTTTATGTTTCATATCTTACTGCATTGTCCAGAATTTCAAAAACGATAGTAAATAATGTGGATAATGCCAACTTTGCCTTGGTCTTGACATTAGCGGGAATCTCTCTATTGTTTCATTCAAAAACAACAGCTTATAAATATTTAGTGCATGTTTCTTTGTGCCAAACACTTGGCTAGGTGATACGGACTCAGTAGTTCCTACCTCTGGAACTCAAATCTAGTGAGGGAAATGTGTTGCTCACACAATCACACACACATGTATGTAAAGTTACAGCTGGTTATAGCAGCTACAAAAGAAGTATGTGGTGCTATGAAAACATATAATAGGAGGAATTTGACCTAATTAGGGAAGTCAGGGAAAGCTTCCCTGAGAACAATTACACTCGAACTTAAATCTGAAAGATGAGGAATTAATTAAGCAAAAGAGAGGTTGGAGATGGTGGTACAAAGAGAATTTCCAGCAGAAAAAAGATCATGTGGAAGGGCCCTACGTGATGGGAGGGCACATGGGACATTCCAGGAGCTGAAGAAGTCAGGCACAGCTGGGGTACTGAGAAAGACGGAGTTTAATGTGAGATGATGCTAGAGAGGAATGCAGGGGCCAGACAGTTAAGGCCTTACCGGCCGTGTTGATTTGGGTCTTTATCCCAAGATCAATGAGAAGCCATTCAAGTCATTAAAGTGGGAGTTAATGATCAAATGTTTATTTATTTCAAAAAGGTTAGTCCGGTTGTATTGTAAAAAAGGGATTAGAAGGGTTCGTAGCAGATGTAAGAGGGACCATCAAGGAAGCTTTTGCTGGTCCAGGAAAGAGCTTAGGCTGGAGTGGTGATGATGATGGAGGTGGAGTGAGCAGGTGACTTTGAGAGATGTTAAGAAGGGAAAAAGTCTGTCAGTGGAGTGGGCCAGTGGGGTTGAGGTGGCAGGTCTGAGTCCTAAGATCCTTTTCTGAGATGATGAGTGCCGACAGGCAGTCCAGTTTGGCAGAAAGAAATCATGACTTCAGTTTGGACATAATGATTTTAGAGTGCCTTTAGACTTCCAAATGGAGATGCTAAAGAGACAGTTGAATGTGTGAATCTGAAGCAAAGTGGCAAGATCTAGTCTGGAAATATACATTTACGAGTCATCTGTGTACAGAGAGAATTGAAGCCAGGGGCATGGATGCAAATCTTCAGGAAGAGAACACCTGTGAGCCGTGGGGAGGGTCTAAGAATGAGCTTTGAGGAAATTCAGCATGCGATGGCTGGGTGGAGGATACTGAGCCACAGATGTCAATGCAATGAAGAGGTCAGCCAGATAGGAGCAAAACCAGGGGGGAGTGGTGCGGTGGGAACCAGAGTCGGCTGCGTTGAGGCCACTGAGAGGTGAAGTGAGGTAAACTGAGAATCAGCACCGGGTCCAGCAAGGGGAAGTCACTGAGGACTTACAGGTTCAGTTCCATGGAGTGGTGGAGACGAAGTCAGACTTGAAAGGACAGAGGAGAGTGATAGGTGATGAAATGGAGATGAATGGATTGGATTTTCTTGTGGCAAAACTTACGATAAAGAAAACAGAGAGAAGTAGAAGGCTAGAAGGCACAGTGGGTTAAGGGAGAGGTGTGTGAGTGTGCCGTCATTTAATGACGGGTACATTTAAAAGGCAAGGAGAGGGGAAATTGATAATAACACAATCATAGTAGGGGACTTTAACACCCCACTTTCCGCAATGGACAGATCATTCAAAATGAAAATAAATAAGGAAACACAAGCTTTAGATGACACATTAAACAAGATGGACTTAATTGGTATTTATGGGACATTCCATCCAAACACAGCAGAATACACTTCCTTCTCAAGTGCTCATGGAATATTCTTCAGGAGAGATCATATCTTGGGTCACAAATCAAGCCTTTGTAAATTTAAGAAAATTGAAATTGTATCAAGTATCCTTTCTGACCACAGTGCTATGAGACTAGATGTCAATTGCAGGAAAAAAATCTGTAAAAAATACAGACACATGGAGGCTAAACAATACACTACTAAAAAACCAAGAGATCACTGAAGAAATCAAAGAGGAAATCAAAAAATACCTAGAAACAAATGACAATGAAAACACGATGACCCAAAACCTATGGGATGCAGCAAAAGCAGTTCTAAGAGGGAAGTTTATAGGAATACAATACTACCTCAAGAAACAAAAAAATCTCAAATAAAAAAACTAACCTTACACCTAAAGCAATTAGAGAAAGAAGAACAAAACCCCCTCAAAGTTAGCAGAAAGAAAGAAAGAAAGAAAAATCAGATCAGAAATAAATGAAAAAGAAATGAAGGAAACGATAGCAAAGATCAATAAAACTAAAAGCTGGTTCTTTGAGAAGATAAACAAAATTGATAAACCATTAGCCAGACTCATCAAGAAAAAAAGGGAGAGGACCCAAATCAACAGAATTAGGAATGCAAAAGGAGAAGTTGTAAATGACACTGCAGAAATGCAAAGCATCATAAGAGACTATTACAAGCAACTATATGCCAATAAACTTGACAACCTGGGAGAAATGGACAAACTCTTAGAAAAGCACAATCTTCTGAGACTGAACCAGGAAGAAATAGAAAATATAAACAGACCAATCACAAGCACTGAAATTGAGACTATGATTAAAAATCTTGCAACAAACAAAAGCCCAGGACCAGATGGCTTCACAGGCGAATTCTATCAAACATTTAGAGAAGAGCTAACACCTCTCCTTCTCAAACTCTTCCAAAGTATAGCAGAAGGAGGAACACTCCCAAACTCATTCTATGAGGCCACCCTCACCCTGATACCAAAACCAAAGATGTCACAAAAAAAGAAAAACTACAGGCCAATATCACTGAACATAGATGCAAAAATCTGCAACAAAATACTAGCAAACAGAATCCAACAGCACATTAAAAGGATCATACAACATGATCAAGTGGGGTTTATCCCAGGATTACAAGGATTCTTCAGTATACACAAATCAATCAATGTGATACACCATATTAACGAATTGAAGGAGAAAACCCATATGATCATCTCAATAGATGCAGAAAAAGCCTTGGACAAAATTCAGCACCAATTTATGATAAAAACCGTCCAGAGGGCTTCCCTGGTGGCACAGTGGTTGAGAGTCCGCCTGCCGATGCAGGGGACACGGGTTTGTGTCCCCGTCCGGGAATATCCCACATGCCGAGGAGTGGCTGGGCCCGTTAGCCATGGCCGCTGAGCCTGCGCGTCCGGAGCCTGTGCTCCGCAACGGGAGAGTCCACAACAGTGAGAGGCCCATGTACTGCCAAAAAAAAAAAAACCCTCCAGAAAGTAGGCATAGAAGGAACCAACCTCAACATAATAAAGGCCATATATGACAAACCCACAGCCAACATCGTCCTCAATGGTGAAAAACTAAGCCATTTCCACTAAGATCAGGAAAAAAAACAAGGTTGCCCACTCTCACCACTCTTATTCAACATAGTTTTGGAAGTGTTAGCCACAATAAAAGGAATCCAAATCGGAAAAGAAGAGGTAAAACCATCACTGTTTGCAGATGACATGATACTATACATAGAGAATCCTAAAGATGCTACCAGAAAACTGCTAGAGCTAATCAATGAATTTGGTAAAGTAGCAGGATACAGAATTAATGCACAGAAATCTCTGGCATTCCTATACACTAATGATGAAAAATATGAAAGAGAAATTAAGGAAACACTCCCATTTACCATTGCAACAAAAAGAATAAAATACCTAGGAATAAACCTCCCTAAGGAGACAAAAGACCTGTACTCAGAAAACTATAAGACACTGATGAAGAAATTAAAGATGATACAAACAGATGGAGAGATATACCATGTTCTTGGATTGGAAGAATCAACATTGTGAAAATGACTATACTACCCAAAACAATCTACGGATTCAGTGCAATCCCTATCAAACTACCAATAGCATTTTTTACAGAACTAGAACAATAAATATCACAATTTGTATGGAAACACAAAAGACCCCGTATAGCCAAGGCAATCTTGAGAAAGAAAAGCAGAGCTGGAGGAATCAGGCTCCCTAACTTCAAACTATACCACAAAGCTGCAGTAATCAAGAAAGTATGGTACTGGCACAAAAGCCAGAATGTGGATCAATGGAACAGGTTAGAAAGCACAGAGATAAACGCATGCACGTATCTTTGATAAAGGAGGGAAGAATATACAAGGAGAAAAGACAGCCTCTTCGGTAAGTGGTGCTGGGAAAACTGGACTGCTACATGTAAAAGAATGAAATTTGAACACTTCCTAACACCATACACAAAAATAAACTCAAAACGGATTAAGGACCCAAATGTAAGACCAGACACTATCAGACTCTTAGAGGAAAACATAGGCAGAACACTCTATGACATAAATCACAGCATGATCCTTTTTGACCCACCTCCTAGAGAAATGAAAATAAAAACAAAAATAAACAAATGCGGGGCTTCCCTGGTGGCGCAGTGCTTGAGAGTCCGCCTGCCGATGCGGGGGACGCGGGTTCGTGCCCCGTTTCGGGAGGATCCCGGGAGAGCAGAGAGGTAGGGTGGTGGTGGTGGGATGAATTGGGAGATTGGGATTGACATATATACACTAATATGTATAAAACAGATAACTAATAAGAAAAAAAAAAAAAAAAAAAAAAAACAAAAACAAATGCGACCTAATGAAACTTAAAAGCTTTTGCATAGCAGTGGAAACCATAAACAAGACGAAAAGACAACCCTTAGAATGGGGGAAAATATTTTCAAATGAAGCAACTGAGAAAGGTTTAATCTTCAAAATATACAAGCAGCTCATGCAGCTCAATATCAAAAAGCAAACAACCCAATCCAAAAATGGGCAGAAGACCTAAATAGACATTTCTCCAAAGCAGATATACAGATTTCCAACAAACACATGGAAGGTTGCTCAACATCACTAATCATTAGAGAAATGCAAATCAAAACTACAGTGTGTCACCTCACATTGGCCAGAATGGCCATCAACAAAAAATCTATAAACGATAAATGCTGGAGACGGTGTGGAGAAAAGGGAACCCTCTTGCACTGTTGGTGGGAATGAAAACTGATACAGCCACTATGGAGAACAGTATGAAGGTTCCTTAAAAAACTAAAAATAGAACTACCATATGACCCAGTAATCCCACTACTGGGCATATACCCTGAGAAAACCATAATTCAAAAAGAGTCATGTACCACGATGTTCACTGCAGCTCTGTTTACTATAGCCAGGACATGGAAGCAACCTAAGTGTCCATTGACAGATGAATGGGTAAAGAAAATGTGGCACATGTACAATGGAATATTACTCAGCCATAAAAAGAAACGCAACTGAATTATTTGTAGTGAGGTGGATGGACCTAGAGTCTGTCATACAGAGTGAAGTAAGTCAGAAAGAGAAAAGCAAACACTGTATGCTACCACATATATATGGAATCTAAAAAAAAAAAAAAATGGATCTGAAGAACCTAGGGGCAGGACAGGAATAAAGACACAGATGTAGAAAATTGACTTGAGGACACGGGGAGGGGGAAGGGTAAGCTGGGACAAAGTGAGAGAATGGCATATACACGCTACCAATTGAAAATAGATAGTGGGAAGCAGCCGCATCGCACAGGGAGATCAGCTTGGTGCTTTGACCACCTAGAGGGGTGGGATAGGGAGGGTGGGAGGGAGACGCAAGAGGGTGGAGATATGGGGATATATGGATATGTACAGCTGATTCACTTTGTTATACGGCAGAAACTAACACAACATTGTAAAGCAATTATACTCCAATAAAGATATTAAAAGTAAAATAAAATAAAATAAATATACACATACAAAAAAAAAGCAAGGAGAAATTTCCAGAATGAAAGCAAAAGGCAAAGTGTCAAGAAGTGTCCTAAGATGCAAGGGAGTGAAATTCATAGCCTGGTTGTGGAGCTCAGTCTTAAATAGTTGCAGGAGCAGCTCCTAATGGAAACTGGCAAGGGAAAGGCAAGGATGGATGTGAGGGTAGGTGGGTTTATCTGCTTGATTGCAGGAAGTTCCTATCTGGTTGTTTCTGTTTGAGTGTGTGTGGATATTTGTGTGTGAGTGATTTGGTATGTGAATGCCCAGTTGTTTGAGGTCATATGTAGTATTCTTTTATTATACTTTTGACTTGATTACAGTGTGCTAGTATTTAATTTAGGGTTTTCCATGCATGTATGAATGATATTGATGCACGTAGGTATCATCTATTGAGCGTGGTGGAGTACAAGAATGCCTTCCTGCAAATGGGAAAGTAGGACTGCAAGCTGATTTGGCCCACTATGGGCTCATTTTAGCATACTTCCTTCCTATGGAGATGTGTTCCCGACATGGTACATCAGCAATAGCTGTTTTGTTCTCTTCAAATCCCTTCAAATCATAACAGGCCTCTAGCTGTAGTTTCTTCCAGCTACTCTTGATATAATTGGTCACTTCCTTTCAGGCTCCAGTGATGTTTATGATGCCCTTCATAAGGCCAGATGGCTTTCAACAGTCCTTAATTTTTACCAGCTGTCTTCTCATCTGGCTCCTAAAAGGAACTCACCTATTTGGAGTGCTATAAAACTTGCATTTTCATACCAAAATGGCACTCCTCTGGGTCCGTACCTTATTATGGTTCTGCTTTTTTCCATTACCTGGGAGTTTATAGTAGTATTTATTCTATCATCCTGGCTAATCAGCAGAGGGAAAAACCTATGCTAACTGTTCTTTTCAGTACGGCCCTTGGCTCGCATCTATCGTATAGCATTGTATAAGGCAACACTATATGAAGTAGATGTTTTTCTTTTCTTTTATAGATTTTTGTCATCAGGTTTATACTAGTTTTGTGAGATGAATTGGAGTTTTCCATACCTTTTAATAATCTTAAATAGTTCATATCGTAGATGCTATCTGTTTTAAAAGTTTGAAAGAATTTGTGTCTATAACTGTCTAAATTCAGTTCTTGCTTTTCCCTCTTGGGGGCAGGATTGAGGGGGGAGCATTGTGGCTGGATCTTTAACATCATTTTCAAGTTCCCCGCCTGCTTATTGTTATATACAAGGTCTTAATTTTAAAGTGAATTTCATAATTTCGGTTTTCTTGGAAAAAAGTCATCTATTTCGTGATATTAAAGCCATCATCCAGAGATGTTCATCTAGTCTCAAGTTGCTTTAAGGCTCCCTCTTCTCTTCTTTTCTTGTCACAAATAATGTGTAACCTACTCACTCTTTTTGACCTAGGGTTTTTATAGGAAATGACATTTAAAAATTCTAATGTTTGGATTGGGGGGGGGGTTAATTGTTTATTATTCATGTATAGTTGGACTTTATTATGGTCAAGTATGTTACTTGCATAATTTCTGGCTTTTGGAATTTAGTGCAGTTTTCTTTATAGACTCATATAGGATCCATTTTTGTTAATGTTCCACTGGTGCTTAAAAAGAGCATATTACATCTGTATCTAAGGGCCAAGGCTATTTGGTATTTTATCAACATAATTTTCTTATTCAAATCATTTTCCCACTTTGAAAAATAATTTGATATGTTAAATAGTGGGTGTCATCTTAAAGGTTCCGACTATAGCTTTTTTTATTGCGCCAGGTATTACTTACTGGGTGTGTGTGTGTGTGTGTGTGTGTGTGTGTGTGTGTGTGTGTGTGTGGCGTTTGTGTGTGTGTGTGACGTTACTTGGCATGTTGTATTAGTCAAGATTTGTTTGCAAGAAATCCAACTCAAACTAACCTTAAACCAACAAAAGGGAATGTATTAGCTCATTTATTGGCTCTGCTTCCCATCATAGAGTCTGCGTTTTTACCCTTTGATTATGAATTCATTTCTTGATGTAGGCTTTGGATATTTTTCTGCCAAAGAAAAAACAACCCTCTTACTATGACACTGTAGAAGTCAAATGTGAAGTGAAGGATGTTGCCTCATGCTACCAAAGGAATTCATTAGAAAAATTACATCGAAATTTCAACACTTGATTTATTTTATGACTTCTAAATGCATATTTGTGATTACTATCCACATTTTAAGTATAAGATGAAGTAAACTTATTTTTATAATTTTTACTTTTGAGGATAAAGGTTTGCTCAAACCTCTTGAAGTGAAAAGTGGTGAAGTCATATTGTAGGCCCAGTACGTGGGAAGGGAGATATTCTCGTGGCCGTCTTTGGAAAATGCGTTCTACCTCAATAAGTATCCTAAATCGCCTATTAAACTTTTATATTTTTTTGAGTAAAGTTTCTTTAAGACCCAAAGATTTGTCACAAATGTTGTGAAATTCCATCAAAGTGGTTAAAATGAGTTAACTTTGATGCTTTCAGACTCACCCCCTCAATCTCTAGAAAACATTTCAAAATAGTCTCTAAGTGTAGTTTCTAAATAATTTTGATTATAAATTAAAATATATGTGAAAGATAACTGAATTTTTCTCAGATTAAAAAGAAATGAAACCTGCTAGAAAATGAACATCTATGTCCCTGTAAAATCACTAAGAAAGTTTGACATTTGCTGGTGAGAAACCAATGTGTGACATTGTAGCAGTGTCTCCTTGTATTTCAGGATAGCCACTGTTTATTTAAAAAAAGAAAAAGGTTCATGGAAGATGCATGGAGATTTAAGACTGCATCCTGCCATGGATGGGAGCATAAGATTACAACTGAAGAAAGAAAATTTAGTGAAAAGAACTGGACATCTCAAATACATATTTTATACATACTTTTGGCCTGTACTGCATTCTGCGAAATATTGTAAAATGGTTGAATTGAAACATGGCATTTGGAAAAAGAACCACAATCTTATAACATAATGGAACACACATTTTTGCATGAAACTGAATACATTTGCGTATTTCAAATAGCATAGTCAGTCGCTATTACAATTTTCATTTGATTTTTTTCATCAAAAGTTTCATTTATATTTTGTTCAGTTCTGATTTTCCAATAATTTTTTTGTGTGTGTCAACAAAAAAAGAAGAGTGGTTGAGACATGGGCTTCGGGGTCAGACAGACCTATCTAGCCTCAAAGGAAAAATGTGCCTGTGAAAGTTCATATTCGAACAGGGAAGCTGGTTGGCTGTATTGCATTTTGGAATCCCTCGGGTACAAAAGAAAGACCACTGAATTCGGAAGCAGGAAATCTGATTTTCAGTTTTGAATCTACGACTCTTTTGCGGTCTTCATTTCTCTCTCAACTGTTTCCTTATGATTAAATTAATAAAATGAAGATAATGATACCATTCTTTTGACCTCACAAGATTATGGTGGGCTCAAATAGTGTATTTGAAAGCACTTCATACACTGCAAATCACTTTCCCAATGGGAGGCATTGCTGTTGTTTTTGCTAGTAATAAAAATATTAGTAATGATAGTATTAGTGAACAGGAACTCCAACTCTAATGAAAATTTTAACAAGGGTTATACACCAAATTTAGCACATATTCAATGATATAAAGAAAGTGTTATTCTTTAGGAGCTGATATGAAAATTCCTCTTAGGGAAATTATTGTATATGTTTGGAAGGAACACTTTGATGATTCACTTGAGGGAACTCCTAGCTTTGAGTATATTTGGAATGCAGGTCAGTCTGAAGGTGGATGGGGAGTCGGGATGCTCCTTAATGTCTTAAAGTAAGTATATTTGGGGGAGGGACAGTAGAGGGACTGAGTTTAAAAGGTGATGGAGAGAATATCAAAGACTGGGAGACTTTGCAAAATGCAAAGTCGTTTGCTCCACGTGTACCCTGAAATGCAGCCTGCAGCCACGTAATATGGTCAAAAGGGCAGTAGCTTAAGAACGAGAAGTCTCAAGCCCCTGTTTTCTTTTTACCCCACAATGAGTTATTCTGTCATTTGCACTTTTTCTCTTTCCAACCTCCAGGCTATCAAGAAGCCATTGCAGTGTGCTTACACATCCAGACCCAGCAGACGGTCAACAACTCCTTGTGTGATATGGTCCACCGTCCTCCAGCAATGAGTCAGGCTTGTAACACGGAACCCTGCCCACCCAGGTATGTGCTGTCTCATGCTCCCAGGACACACCGTCTGAATGGTAACACCCTCCCTTGCAGAGAAACACGTGTGTGCATTGAGACTGGTGGGTCCACCCAAAGTAGATCAGCCTGGCCTACGTCGGAGTTCTCCCTTCTCTGTTCAAGTTATGCCCCAGCCAAATTCTTGCTAAGATGCACAGATACTGCCACGTTCAGGAGGAAACCCCTTTTGTCTGACTTTCGTTTGCATCAAACATGAATGAACATGAACTGGCCTGCTGCTGACAAAACCATGAGGTCAGCAGTTTTGTTCTGTCTCCTGCCTGTCTCTTCAAGAACATTTCTTTGCCCAAAACCACATCCAAGAGCACAGGATCTGAGGTCGAGTTGGTACTTGTATACAGTAGGTGCTCAATCCATATTTGTTGAATGACTGAGTGATCTCCTGTTTGTTACCTAGAACTCACACCAGTGTGTTCTTACCTTCCTACTGATTTACCATAGATCTCAGATTATGGGGTGTAATGTTACAGGCCCCAAAGAGTAGGCAAGGTTGACTTATTTTTGGTCTTCTTGGTCTGAAAGTTTGAACTTAAAAGTTAACCTGCTTCCTTTCACAAGTCCTTTTAAGATCCTGGGGAATTTTATCAGAAGGAAGCGTAGGTTTTCCCCCTGTTCCTCTATCCCTGCGTGTTGCTGTCTACAGAGGATTATAACTCAACATCACTGGTCTCTCACACAAGACCTTCCACAATCCAGGCCCCATTTTTTTTTCTCTTCTCTATCCTTTACCTTTATGATCTTGACCGC
>NW_006798027.1:1385570-1395155 GCF_000442215.2 Lipotes vexillifer
ATAAATTTAAAACCAAGAATTTAAAGCCCATTCCCAATCACCTCCTCTCTCTTGTTGCCAGATTCTCTTTCCTGCCTCTTAGTAATTATATCACCCATCTAATGAGGTGCCTGTATTCACTAAAGGTGAGTTTAGTTATGTCTAGGACCCTAAGTAATTGAGGAAGTTGATTGTGTCCCGTGCCATACAGGAGTAAGGATAGGTTTTTATGTTCATTCAGGAAATAAGTTGTGCTTCTGGAATTCTCTTGATCTTTTCTGATTTTGATTCCATGAGATGTGTGCTATGAGGCAGAAACTCCTGCCTTCGTGGTCTGAAGTGGTGAGGCTGAGGATCAAATAAGTCACGGCATCCTGGAGATCCAGTCTTATGTATCCCACAGATGGGCCCTTTCCTTGTGGGTCTTGCTCTCTAACCTGCAGAATCTTGGGAAGAGGCCAGCTCAATGCGTGCTTCATCCCTGGGGAGACCACACCTGCAGTGAGCCAGGCACAGGGTTTTATCTAGCCGTATTTCTTTTAAAAAATTTTTTTGTTGGCGTATAGTTGCTTTACAGTGTTGCGTTAGTTTCTGCTGTACAGCAAAATGAATCAGCTCTACGTATACATATATCCCCTCCTTTTTGGATTTCCTTCCCAGTTAGGTCACCACAGAGCATTGAGTAGAGTTCCCTGTGCTATACAGTAGGTTCTCATTAGGACATGGAAGCAATCTAAATGTCCATCAACAGAGGAATGGATAAAGATGTGGCCCATTGCCATATTTCTGACTTAAGTTGTCGGGTAAGGAAATACGGGGAAGTTCTTGACTTGCGTTAGAACCGTCTTGCTGTGCTCAGCTGAGAGGAGGCAGTAAAGACCTACAAACGTACTTTGGAGAGCAAGGCCCAGAAACAGCATAGGTGAATCTTCTTTCCTGGACATCTCATTTCCACCCCCAGGTTTCTGAATTCCAGAGTCATCCGTACCAGAACACTAGCAGAAAATTGCAGAAGAGACAATACAGTAAGACTACTAGGATCTAACTGGGCGTCAGGATGCCCACTTTGTCAAGTCTGTCCGGAGCTTTCCAAGAACATCAAGTATATGGGAGGTGGTGCTGAGGCTATATCCATTTGGAACCTCCCTTTCATCTTTTTTATTTTTGTAACACCTTTATTGGAGTATAATTGCTTTACAATGGTGTCTTAGTTTCTGCTTTATAACAAAGTGAATCAGTTATACATATATCTCCATATCACTTCCCTCTTGCATCTCCCTCCCTCCCACCCTCCCTATCCCACCCCTCTAGGTGGTCACAAAACACCGAGCTGATCTCCCTGTGCTATGCGGCTGCTTCCTACTAGCTAGCTATTTTACATTTGGTAGTGTATATATGTCCATGCCACTCTTTCACGTCATACCACCTTACCCTTCCCCCTCCCCGTGTCCTCAAGCCCATTCTCTAGTAGGTCTGAGTCTTTATTCCTGTCTTGCCCCTAGGTTCTTCATGACCTTTTCTTTTCTTTTTTTTTAGATTCCATATATATTTGTTAGCATATGGTATTTTTCACTTTCTGACTTACTTCACTCTGTATGACAGACTCTAGGTCCAACCACCTCACTACAAATAACTCAATTTCGCTACTTTTTATGGATGAGTAATATTCCATTGTATATATGTGCCACATCTTCTTTATCCATTCATCTGTCGATGGACACTTAGGTTGCTTCCATGTCCTGGCTATTGTAAATAGAGCTGCAATGAACATTGTGGTGCATGACTCTTTTTGAATTATGGTTTTCTCAGGGTATATGCTCAGTAGTGGGATTGCTGGGTCATATGGTAGTTCTATTTTTAGTTTTTTAAGGAACCTCCATATTGTTCTCCATAGTGGCTGTATCAATTTACATTCCCACCAACAGTGCAAGAGGGTTCCCTTTTCTCCACACCCTCTCCAGCATTTATTGTTTGTAGATGTTGTGATGATGGCCATTCTGACCAGTGTGCGATGATACCTCACTGCAGTTTTGATTTGCATTTCTCTAATGATTAATGATGTTGAGCATTTTTTCATGTGTTTGTTGGCAATCTGTATATCTGCTTTGGGGAAATGTCTATTTAGGTCTTCTGCCCATTTTTGGGTTGGTTTGTTTGTTTTTTTGATATTGAGCCTCATGAGCTGCTTGTAAATTTTGGAGATGAATCCTTTGTCAGTTGCTTCATTTGCAAATATTTTCTCCCATTCTGAGGGTTGTCTTCTCGTCTTGTATATGGTTTCCTTTGCTGTGCAAAAGCTTTTAAGTTTCATTAGGTCGCATTTGTTTATTTTTGTTTTTATTTCCATTTCTCTAGGAGGTGTGTCAAGAATGATCTTGCTGTGATTTATGTCATAGATACACAGAGCATCAGATAGTTGGAATTATCAGATACAGAATATAAAATAAGTTTGTTTAAAATACTTAAAGGTATAGAACTGGAAATGAAAACCTAAGCTAGGGACAACCTATCAAAAATACTTGGACAGTTTTTTTAAAGAACCAATTATTAGGTTGAACCATATAAAACTTAAATTTCATTGGTTAAAAATGGTCAAAATGTTGGCAAATTCATATGGTTCAACCTAATAGAATATCTAGAGGTTAAATATAAAATCACTGACATTTAAAAGTTATGGAATGGGGCAAACAGGTGAAGTAGAAGAGAGATCTGAAGAAATTACCTGGAAAAAAGCACAGAGAGGGGCTTCCCTGGTGGCGCAGTGGTTGAGAGTCCTCCTGCCGATGCAGGGGACACGGGTTCGTGCCCCGGTCTGGGAAGATCCCACATGCCGCGGAGCGGCTGGGCCCGTGAGCCATGGCCGCTGAGCCTGCGCGTCCGGAGCCTGTGCTCTGCAATGGGAGAGGCCACAACAGTGAGAGGCCCGCGTGGTGCAAAAAAAAAAAAAAAAAAAAAAAACACAGAGAGCAAACGAGATATGTAATATATGCACTGGAGATAAATACAGAGGAAATATTGAGAAGGTATGTATCTAAATGAAGCTACAGAAAGATAGCAGGTAATATTCAAAGAGATAATGGCTGAGAATATTTTGGAGTTAATGAAAGATATGAATCCTGAGAATCTGGAATTACAACAAATCCAAAGCAGGAAAAATAAAAAAGAGATACACACCTAGACACATGGTTGGGAAGCCTTGGAACTCCAAAGACAGAGAAAATATCTCAGAAGCAAACAGAGAGAAGAGATGTATAAGAGGAACAGCAAAAATTGACAGTATTCTTCTCATTAGTAATAATGGAATATTATCTTCAGATGGCTCAGAGGAAATAACTGTCAGCCTGGAATCACATACTTAGTGAACAATATTTCAAAGATGAAACAAGGGTATTTTCAGATTGTAATGGGGTCCGCAAACCGTAGCCTTATAGGTGATGTGAGGATTAAGTGTGTTAATACGTGTACTCTAAAAAGAGCTTGGCCCATGGTAAGTGATCGATAAATGTTCACTACTATTATGTTAGAAATTTTAGGTGAGCAAAACCAGGAGACTTTACCATCAGCAAACTTTCACTAAAGATAATTTTAAAAGAATGTGTTTATTAAGCAGAAAACTGATCCTAGAGGGACGGCCTGAGATATATAAGAATGAATACTGACCAAAGTACATTGTAAAGACAGCTATCTAAAAAAGAATCACTGACTGTGCAAGTCAATAATAATATCTGAATGTGGATATGAAATAGATATTGGACAACAAAGCCTTGTAAAACTGGGTCAAATGTTGATTGTGGAGTTAAAGTGATTTAAGCCCCTTGTACTATTTGTGAAGATGGAAATAATTTTGATTAACTCTAGAGATGTTAAATAGGCCCTTTAAATTTCCAAGGGTAACTCTAAGGATAAAAGATAGCAGAGGAGAAAGCAGAATAAAAAAATATAATGAACTCAACCAAACCCGTGGAAAAACAAAACAAAACAGGAATGATTAAAGTAAGTATGGAAAAGTCAGGAGAAACAGAATTCTAGACAACAGTAACAGATGAGAGTAGTTCAAGAAGCCCTTTCATCTTGATCAAGAAAAGGAATAGAGATACCAAGAAACTCTAGACTTTGTTATCAACATTTATAGTGATATATGCTATAATTTAAGGGTAAGTGCTAAAGGAATATAAATTCTGGTTTATATATTCATTTGTCTTTTTGCATGTTAATTGAATTTTTTAATTCTAAAGTTAAAAAAATCCAATTTTTAAATTTATTTAAATTTATTTATTGTTTGACATAATTTTTTTCATTTTATACCTATTATACTTCTATTATTTTTAATGCCTTTGAGATTTCCCTTAAATTCCTTATGTTTATGCTGTCTCTTTTTTTGTTCTTCATAGTTCACCATAAACTTATCAATTTTATTTGTCTTTTGAACAGCCAACTTTTGTTTTCTAGTTTACTCATTTCTGTTCTCATCTCTTTTTTTGTTTCCTCTCCTTTACTTTTTTTGGTCTAATATACTGTTTTTTAACTTCTTGAAATAGATTATTGTTTTCAGCCTTTCTTGCATTTTAATATGTACATTTAAGACATTGATTTTCTTCTAATCATGGCTTTAGCTGCATCCCACAGATTTTGACATTTCATGTTTTTTAACATGCATTTAAAAATACTGTCTAATTTTCATTGTGATTTCTTCTTTGACCCATGAGTAATTTAAAAGGTTACTGCATAATTCCTAAATATTTGGGGGATTATCTAATATAGTTCCACTGTGGTCAGAAATGTGATATACTAGGTGGCTTAAAGAACAAAAGTTTATTTTCTCACAGTTCTGGAGGCTAGAACTTTTAAGATCAAGGTGCCAGCAGGGTACCGTGTTTGATGACAGCTCTCTTCCCAGCTTGCTGACAGCTGCCTTCTCACTGTGTCCTTTTATGGCAGAAAGAGAGAGAGAGAGAGAGCAAGCTCTCTGGTTTATCTTCTTACAAGGGCACTAGTCCCATCAGGAAGGCCCCACCCTTATGACCTCTTCTAACCCTAATTTTGACCTAAAGGCCTAATTTCCAAGCACTATCACCTTGGAGGTTAGGGATTCAACATATGAATTTGGGGAGGGATACAGACATTCAGTCCATAGTGTGTACTGTGTATTATTATAATCCTTTGATTGACTTGCTTCCATTTTACTTAGGATTTATATTTCTCTTTTATTTAGAATTCAGAATACATAACCATACATAAAAAATATTTTCTTTATATACATTTGTCAGATTTTGTGCTCAGGTTTTACCAAGCTTCATAATATACATTAAAATATTTAATCCTCTTCTTTACTTTGGAACATTTTAAATAACATAGGAATTCATTTGTTTCTTAGAAACTTGTAGGCACTCAATCACACAATTAGCAAGCTCTAGTCCCTTTCTTGAATAGAACTTTTTGTAGTTGCCTAATAACATGTATTTCATCAAAATTTTCAAATGTATTATTCAGTTTTCTATGTTCTTATTAAAATTGATCTTTTTGATAAGTCAGGAGCTTAGAGAAGTATTCCACAGCTTAAAATTTTTTATTACATATCCTTCCATTTTTCTTATATCTAACATCTCATATTTCATACATATTTGTGCTTGTTATTGAGTCTCCGTATTTGTCATATCATCATTGTGAACTCTTGCCTTCATAAATTAAGATTTTACTCTTTTTGCCCTATTTGTCTTTAATACTGTTCTTCATTTTTTTCCCTTAGTCACATAAGTAAAACATGTTTATTATAGAAAGTCAGAAATCAGGAAAACTGAAAAATCACCTTTAGATAAACACTAATATTTTTCAAAGAACTAACTTATTTTTTCTGATAATGAATGTTTATTATAAGAAAAATCAGGAAAAAGATACTAGCAAGAATAAAGAAAATAAAAATCCTATCACTTAGAGATCATCACTGTTAACATTTCAGTGTGTAATTAGCCATATTCTTTTTCTGCATGCGTTTATAGTACATAAAATAACATGGCTATTTTATGACCTATTTTCTAATAAAAATACATGAATGTATTTCCATGTCAGTAACTATATATCTACTTTACTTTTAATGGCTGCTAGCATGGTGCTTTATGAATAGACAATTATTTATTTTGCCCTTTATTATTAAATGTTTAGATGGCCTCCTTCCACTTTGTAAAATTTAATTAATTATTTTTTTGCTGTTACAAACTACCCTGGAGCAAGCATTTTTTTATTAATGTACATTTTAAGCATTTAAAAATTCTTTCCTCCTGATATATCTGTACAGTAACTAGTTAAAAATTCATGATTACTAAGAATTAAATATCCACAAATTAAAATAATCATTGTATACAATTTTTTACCCATCAGACAGGCAGAGACTTTTTAAAATGATATTGTCCAGTGTTGGTGTGGCTGTAAGAAACCAGGCCGTCTCACTTGCTTTTGGTGAGAGTGTGAATTGAGAGAATCTTTTTTGAACGCAACTTGGAAATATGTATCATGAGCAGCTGCCCTGGGTTTTAATTTTTACAGATGTTTCATGAGAAAACCTGATTTTTCCAAGATCCTATTGGAAAGGAATCACATTTCATATATATATATATATATATATATAATGTTATAATCCTAACATAAAAGAATTTTCTTAGGGATATTCCAAATAATGAATCCAGGTGCCCTGAAAATTTCCTGAAGTGTGCTTTTTAGCATTTAAAATTCTTTTGGCACCTATATAAATCATCCTTGCCTTGGGGCTCTATTCAAAACAAAACTAAGATTTTATTATTGCTGTAGGGTGGTAGGTTAGGATGGAGAGAAATTTACTCTGGACTTTCCCAAACAGGTAAAATCTTTAAACCCTTTCCTGACACTTGTTGCCTTGAAACATTGTATTTCTGTACTTTAATTGCATATGTTGATGCTGTGACTCCAGGATCTGGATGTGGCGGGTGGAGTCTGGAAGTCCAGAGAGGAACTTGTCCATGCTCTGGTTGTTGCACAGAGTCCATTGGACAGTTAACGTTGCCCACTTGTTTTTTGGTACAGGTGGCACACGGGCTCTTGGGGACCCTGCTCAGCTACCTGTGGTGTTGGAATCCAGACCCGAGAAGTGTACTGCCTGCACCCTGGGGAATCCCCCTCCCCTCCTGAGGAATGCCAAGATGAGAAGCCCCATGCCTTACAAGCATGCAATCAGTTTGATTGCCCTCCTAGCTGGCATATTGAAGAATGGCAGCAGGTATGGCAGACTGATGACTCCACGGCTGCCAGGCTGATGATTGTAAGAGCCCTGCATTGCACTAAGTTGAAGAGGGCCAAGCCCGTTGACTCACCTCCTTCTGTCTTCTCAGTGTTCCAGGACCTGTGGTGGGGGAACTCAGAATCGCAGGGTCACCTGTCAGCAGCTGTTAACGGATGGCAGCTTTCTGAGTCTCTCAGATGAATTGTGTCAAGGACCCAAGGCATCTTCTCATAAGTCCTGTGCCAGAACAGACTGTCCTCCGCATCTAACTGTGGGAGACTGGTCAAAGGTAAGGGCCATTGCAAACTTTACAGTCCCTTCTTTTCTGCTCCTCCCTTTTTTCAGCCTTTCGATATTTACTTCCTGAGATGAGAGCTGGGGCTAGTTTGAGGTGAGTGGAATGTCTAGGGTGCAAAATTTCAGGAGGCACTTACTCACTCTCTGGGTTGTGTAAGTGCCCTGGTCCAGACCTACACATAATGATCTGTTTTCAGTTTTTACTCAATATTACTGTACTCAACACGTTTCTCCTAAACCAAATCCCATTATTCTTTCTTTTGGAAGAACCAAAGTCATTGTATCCCAGGATTAACTCAAAATCGGTTTGGTTATTCTCTGCCTTAGGTCTCCTTATATAGAATTATTTATTAAACCCTGACATTTCAACTTTCTGAAAATTTTCCACACCTTTACTTCCTTTGAATTACGTTGATACCATTACTGATTTTACCATCTACCCTCTCAAGTTCACGTTAATTGCAATAAGCAGAATTCCAAACTATCATTTTAGTGATGGCAGGACTTATTATAGTCTAGTAGCAATGCCTCATTTTTCAGGTGGGGAAAATTAAACCCAAATAGCTGAAATAAGCTGCAAGGTAGGAGCAGAATCCACGCCTTGTAACCTTATTCCAAGGGTTCTCTCTTTGATATTACACTGCCCACCGGATTCCCGGCCTCTGTACCACTTTCTCATCTCCACACATCTAACACCTCAAAGTATTCCCATCACTGCGTCCATCAAGTCACCTCCTACAGGTCGGAAAAATCAACTTTCAGTTCCCCAGAATACCTTGCAGGGCTTTCCTTGAACTGATGGGACTCATATTCCAGCCCCCTTTATTCTTTTTTTTTACATCTTTATTGGAGTATAATTGCTTTACAATGGTGTGTTAGTTTCTGCTTCATAACAAAGTGAATCAGTTATAGATATGCATATGTTCCCATATCTCTTCCCTCTTGTGTCTCCCTCCCTGCCACCCCTCCAGGCGGTCACAAAGCACCTAGCTGATCTCCCTGTGCTATGTGGCTGCTTCCCACTACCTATCTACCTTACGTTAGGTAGTGTATATATGTCCATGCCTCTCTCTCCCTTTGTCACAGCTTACCCTTCCCGCTCCTCATATCCTCAAGTCCATTCTCTAGTAGGTCTGTGTCTTTATGCCTGTCTTACCCCTAGGTTCTTCATGACATATTTTTTTCTTAATTCCATATATATGTGTTAGCATACGGTATTTGTCTTTCTCTTTCTGACTTACTTCACTCTGTATGACAGACTCTAGGTCTATCTACTTCATTACAAATAGCGCAATTTCGTTTCTTTTTATGGTTGAGTAATATTCCATTGTATATATGTGCCACATCTTCTTTATCCATTCATCCGATGATGGACACTTAGGTTGTTTCCATCTCTGGGCTATTGTAAATAGAGCTGCAATGAACATTGTGGTACATGACTCTTTTTGAATTCTGGTTTTCTCAGGGTATATGCCCAGCAGTGGGATTGCTGGGTCATATGGTAGTTCTATTTGTAGTTTTTTAGGAACCTCCATACTGTTCTCCATTAGTGGCTGTACCAACTCACATTCCCACCATCAGTGCAAGAGTGTTCCCTTTTCTCCACACCCTCTCTAGCATTTATTGTTTCTAGATTTTTTGATGATGGCGATTCTGACTGGTGTGAGATGATATCTCATTGTAGTTTTGATTTGCATTTCTGTAATGATTAATGATGTTGAGCATTCTTTCATGTGTCTGTTGGGAATCTGTATATCTTCTTTGGAGAAATGTCTATTTAGGTCTTCTGCCCATTTTTGGATTGGGTTGTTTGTTTTTTTTGTTATTAAGCTGCATGAGCTGCTTATAAATTTTGGAGATTAATCCTTTGTCAGTTGCTTCATTTGCAAATATTTTCTCCCATTCTGAGGGTTGTCTTTTGGTTGTTTATGGTTTCCTTTGCTGTGCAAAAGCTTTGAAGTTTCATTAGGTCCCATTTGTTTATTTTTGTTTTTATTTCCATTTCTCTAGGAGGTGGGTCAAAAGGATCTTGCTGTGATTTATGTCATAGAGTGTTCTGC
>NW_006798027.1:1400164-1404953 GCF_000442215.2 Lipotes vexillifer
ATATGTGGGCCTCTCACTGCCGTGGCCTCTCCCGTTGCGGAGCACAGGCTCTGGACGCGCAGGCTCCGCGGCCGTGGCTCACGGGCCCAGCCGCTCCGCGGCATGTGGGATCTTCCCAGACCGGGGCACGAACCCGTGTCCCCTGCATCGGCAGGTGGACGCGCAACCACTGCGCCACCAGGGAAGCCCCCCTTTATTCTTATTCCAGCTCTTTCTTCCAGTCTTGCTGCATCCTTACTGTCTATAGGCTGAGGTTTTAGCAAAGATTCTGAAGCAGGTAGTTGAGGTCCATAATGAGGGTCCTCTAATGTCCAGTCACTGCCCCAAATGTATATCTTCTGGGAGTAGAGGGGCAATCTAACCTTAGAAATAATCTCAAGAAATAAGAAAGGGCAGTAACTGACATTTATGAACTTCCCTGAGTCCTAAATTCAGTGATGGTACGGTTGCAACCTATTGTATGATACCACTCCCATCTCATCCTATGACGGCCCTGGGAGCAGATGTATATCCATTTCTGTAGATGAGAAAACAGAGGTACATTCAGACTGAAGTCGCTTTCCCAAGGGTAGAGCTAGGATTCAAACCTGAGTTTGTGTGACCCAAGTTTAGTATAAACTGTGTACACTCATGTCTCTCATGCACAAGAGCTTTTGAGCCAAACAGACCCATGATGGAACCTACAAGCTTTAATACCTGCAGGTGACCTCGTTCCATATCCTTAACCTGTGTGAGCCTCCATTTTCCTTTCTTTTAACACAGTGGTTGTTCTGAGGATAACATGAGATGTTAGGTATGGAGACACCTAACAGAGTGGACCCTTCCCATCCCCCTGAGCATCCTTCTGGCATAGGTTGGATTGACAGTACTTTTATCTGCATGTTCTACAGTTTTATATTTTTCCTGTTTTAACTGTCTAGCTCAATTAAGTGCTAGTATGTATAAACTATCTTAACTGACAAGCCACTAGTCATGGTCCTCATCCAGGTCACTGAGGGTCTACCTAAATGTTTCCCCAAACCCTCATTAAATGCTTCCGGTTACTGTCTCCTTAAGGTTAGGGGCAGAACTTCAGGGAGGGGATAGCCACTCATTTGTGGAGAGAACTCTTGGCATCCTGAATGCCTGGTCACCTTACTGCACTCAGTGTGACACAGGGACCAGCCAAATGGGCATCTTTTTAGAAGCTGGGAACTTGTAAGAGATGAGGCTCTCAAGTCCCACCCTGACCTAAGGAATCAGAATCTGCATTTGAACAAGGTCCCCACATTACCATTTGAGAAGCATTTCCCTACCTGCCCCTCATCCCTTCAATGTGTCCAAAGTAATGATGGCTCTGGGAAATAACTTCTCTGAGCAAGTGCTGCCCTAACCCAAGAGGAAGAGGCAGGAAAAGGGAAAGATAAGGCGTGAGCGGAGGTGTTGGGCACCTTGTTTCTGGATGCAGCCCGGGAGCACCTAGAACCCCTGCCGTGCTCTAAAATACCACACCCTCCTCACCTCTTTTCTTATTTCCTCTGAGAAAAAAGAGGCCTTCCCGGTTCCATCCCACGTCCTGAACAAACTCTTCTCACTGGCCTTTTAGAGGAGAGGCTGGGGCTGACATCCTTGCTTTCCTCTCCTGTCCATTCCCTCTGTGAATAACGGAATTTGTAGTTGCTGGGTATGTTTCACTAAATTAACACCCTTTACCACGTTTACTCAGGCTTGCCTTGTGTCTTTGCTCTTGTTGTTACCCTCAAATCCTGGGCCCAGCTCTCAGCTTCCCTCCTCTGTGAAGTCTTCCACTCCCTAAAATCATACAGCATTTCCCAGCTTTAACTCATAATGACCCCAGGTTTTTTTTATTGCGTTTTAACGGGGAGCAACTTCCTGAGCATCCACATGGTCTTCGCATCTGGCCTATAGCGTCCTTGATGCTGACAGGTTCTTGGGCCCCATAGACCTCTGAGCAGGGAGATACTCTTCCTCAGGAGCGTTTGCGAAGACGGGGAAATGCAAAATGGTGTTGAAGTGGTGAGCTGTAGTAAAGCTCAGGCCAGCTAACAGAGGACAGGAAAATCGTTCACTGGAAGAGATTTTGCTGGAAGAAAGACGAGGAGACAGAAGAGTGTAGCCACGTGAGCTGGGCTGGACCTGAGGCAGATCAGTTTCCTAGGCGACCATTCACCAAGGTGAGAGCAAGCTTGTGCACGCTCCAAGAGGTCAGCCCAAGCACAGTCAGGACATCTTCCTGCTCCTAGCCAAGGCCACATCTCCAGGACACCTGCATGTGGGAGGAGGAGCAGGTGTGCCCACGTGCACAGGAAGGCAGAGCCAGCATTCAGACTTGGGGTCCAGTTAGGCCCACGTGTCGCCCAGCAGTTTGTGTTTCCTACGGAATTCAGCTTTTCTCTTGATGGTTGAAATTTTCTCTCATTTCTGAGTTGCTTGGTTTTGGCAGAGACTCTGATGCCAAATTGCCACTGTCCCTAAAGCTTTTTGCCAGGCTCGTCCCTCTGGCATGGGATGGCTCATTCCAGGGCAGTCATCAATCTTGTGGTTCTGGATGAGGCCCTTCCACTTTGGAACTGGCTACTACCCCTGAACCCAGAAAGACTGAAAAGCCACACCAGAATTTCTGCTTTTCGCCGAGCCAGGGCTCTTAGGCTGCAGCTGGAATACTCCTCTCTCCCCGACACTAGCTCTATTCATGGCATGTTTGGGCTTTGTTCATTCATTGGCTCATTCCTTTTCCTTGATTTCCTTAGATCTGAACCCAGTTTTAGGCAGAAAGGAAACTTCAATTCTTACACTGCTTTTCTAGTTACCAAAAAGGAGCATTGGCTTCCCTGGTGGCGCAGTGGTAGAGAATCTGCCTGCCAATGCAGAGGACACAGGTTCGAGCCCTGGTCCGGGAAGATCCCACATGCCGCAAGGCAGCTAAGCCCATGCGCCACAACTACTGAGCCTGCGCTCTAGGGCCTGTGAGCCACAACTCCCGAGCCTGTGTGCCACAATTGCTGAAGCCCACACTCCTGGAGCCCGTGCTCCACAAAAGGAGAAGCCACCGCAATGAGAAGCCCGTGCACTGCAACGAAGAGTAGCCCCTGCTTGCCACAACTAGAGAAAGCCCGCGCATGGCAACAAAGACCCAACGCAGCCAAAAATAAATAAATAAATTTGAAAAAAAACAAACAAGCATTGACACTTATAAGGGGCAGTCTTCCCTAAATGTGGATTTCTGCAATCCACATACCCCTTGTGGACTGTTTTGTGACCCTATTCCTTTGACTGAAATCCAGTAGCCTCTCCTCATTCTTTGTTCTCTCTACTTTGATGGAGCATTTGGCCATTTTGTCCACTTTCATCATTCTCCTTCAGGGTGTTTCTTGGTGTTATTTATCTTTCCTACTTACCCGACTGCATCTTTTCCATTGGTTTGCCTTCTTCCAAATCTCCAAAAAGCTCAGTATTTGACCCTTTGATTTTTATCACTGCATTTTTCCTCCATCGATGATTCTGTGGTGGGACTTCTTCTCTGGCTTCTATAGGTGACTCTCTGTCTCCAGGAGCAGTTTCTGACTTTCTCTTCAGTACCTGTCCTTAGCTCCCCAAGTAGGATGTATCCTCATTTTGGGAAAGCAAAGGGACACCCTCTTCATTCCCAGCCAGCTCCCGCACCTACTTCCTGTCCCTGTCAGTGCACCAGCATCTTTCCAACACTTCTGATCATCTCTGACTTTGCCTCCTGTATTCAGTTACCTATACCTGCCAACTCTTCAATTCTTGAAATATGTCCATATGCTAAGTAAAAAGGGAAAGATCTCTATACATGAGACATTTTACAAAGTCCAGCTCAAGATACGTCCAGGACACATGGATTTCCAAATATAGCTTTCCAGTTTTCATAGATTTATTAATTATGACTCAGCAAGGCAGTAGTGTGTTGGAGCCAGTTCATACTAGCTTTCGAGAACCAATTGTGATCTCTTCCTACCTTGTGTTCAATGACATTTGGACGACAGCTTGAAATCAGCCCTGATGGGAATATTTACACCACAGAAATTGGCAAATGTTACAATCAGGGCCCGCTTTTCCATGAACGTGTTGTGAAACATTTACTAGCACACGACTGCATGAAAGGGATATTCACACACACACACACACACACACACACACACACACACACAATCTTATCAACAGGACAGTTTCCGCTTATTGATAAATCAGGTACTTAGGATAGAAATGCTCTTATTTGTTGACTGAAATAAATAGACTTGTAGAATCTTCTAAATTGAGTATGCCTCTTGCCACAGCTCAGCATCTTCACAGTCATTTACTGAGCACTGCTATGATTGATTACTCCAGGTACCAGGAATCTGAGACAGTCAAGACTACAGTCTTCAATGAGCTCACAGTTGAATGAGGCAGAGTGATGAAAATAAATTGTATATAAAATCCAATAAAGTTGTCCCGTCTACAGAAATAAGTGAAAATTAAGGGGAAACATCTGAGTCTGCCTGAGTCCCAGGAAAGTGGTGTAGAAAATGCAGCTTTAGAGTTTTGTCTAAAGGATGAGACCCGATTAGAGTCCTGAGAAAAGAAAACCGAAACAATGTAACAGAACAAGACTATAAATAAAAGATTCCAAGCACCACACTGAAAGGGCACACCATATACCTGGGAAAATTGACCCAGAATGGTCAATATCAAGACATACTCTACTAAAGACACTGGATGTTAAAGATTGAAGAATAATGTGTTAGTGTTTCTAGG
The DNA here is from genome assembly GCF_000442215.2 of Lipotes vexillifer. NCBI lineage: Eukaryota > Metazoa > Chordata > Mammalia > Artiodactyla > Lipotidae > Lipotes > Lipotes vexillifer. The sequence continues at coordinate 1,404,923 of NW_006798027.1, forward strand.
CAAAAGGACCAAGTCACTTAGTAGGGAAAGA
>NW_006798027.1:1404963-1442314 GCF_000442215.2 Lipotes vexillifer
AGAAAATCAGGTTAGCGTCAGACTTCGCAACAATACTCCTTCATAGTAGAAAACAGTGGAGCAGCATCTTTAATGTACTAAAAGGGGAAATGTGAACCAAGGATTTTCTGTCCTGCCCAACTGATCTTCAAGCTTGGAGGTCGCAGACAAATAGTTCCAAAGTTACAAGAACTCAGGGTATGTTGTTCCCATGAGCTCTTCCAGAGGAATCTACCACATTTCTATGGAATAAATCATAGAAGCTTTGGCATAAAGTTGCTCTTTTGTGAGTCATAATTAATGGCACTGGTCCTGCCATCTCTGCTGTCTCAGCTGTGAACCTTCTCTAATGGCACGCTAACCTTGAACTTAGCAGGTACAAGGTCACGTGAGACCTCCATCCAGAAGAGGGGTTTACACATGGTCTTCCCACTTATAATGGGGAGAAAAAGTCAAATACTGATCATGAGAAATGGCTTATGAGTGGTGCTTGGCAATTATGTAACTACTGTTTTTATATTCTGTGGAAAACTCCTAGATGATGATTTGACGTATTAAAAAAATACATCATAAGTTGCTAAATGGTAATTTTTAATTATTTGTTCAAAAGCTTACAGAAAGCTTCCCTCTGTACTGAAAAACTATTAATAATTAGGGCTTTCTGTTAAAGAGGACAATAAAGGCATTTTTAAAAATTCCATTCCCCTTCTGTGAAACCCAACAAAATACCCACAAAGAGAATGAAAGAGCAGGAACATCCTGTCTTTAATGAACAATGAAATGGCCACAAACCCAAACTATCAATTATGAGATACACCTGCCAAAGACCATAAAATCTGGACCAAAATGAGGGAGGGAAGGCTGAGGGATGACAAAGATTTCCTCAGGCACGAGCAGGATATAGATTTCCCTAGGAGTAAGTGTGATGGTCCTGAAAGGCCTACTCAACGGTTCTTTGATTACAGACACTAGATGGGGGACCATGCGCTGCCCCTGAAAACACCGTGATTGTCCCTGCAGAGCCGTGGGGGAGATGGAGCTGCAGGAGAAGCCACATGTTTAGGCCTCCCAGCCAAGGAAGGCTGCAGAAATGGAGTGGTGTGGAGGAAGGAGGGCAGCAATTGCTGGATGATTACACAGTGAACAAGTTACTTAAGAGGCTGTTCCCTGAATCACACCGACCCTTCCAATGCCAAAATCTGAAGAGATATATGGGCAAAGGAAATAAAAATTTGGGGACAGACTGTTGAAGACAGCAAATTTATGGAAATGCCCTAGCTCGTTCCCCAAACCCGTGGTATTCACAAACAGCCAGCTGCATTTAAAAAGCTCCAGCAAGAGGGAGGAGCTATGGGAACATATGTATATGTATAACTGATTCACTTTGTTATAAAGCAGAAACTAACACACCATTGTAAAGCAATTATACTCCAATAAAGATGTAAAAAAAAAAAAAGCTCCAGCATAAAAACTATGCATCAAAACTGGGGGAAAAAAATTGAAGGGGAAGAAAGAAGTTAGGGTGTGGGGAAAGGAACAGGAAGCAAGAGTCACATGAACAGCATAGTATCACAAAGGTATTACCCAGAGAAAAGCTCTGAAAAACAGGCTCCATATTCCCAAGGAAATTATAGTCATGATGTCTGGGGGGAAAGTGGCTTTAAAATGAGGTCTGAGTTCAGAAAGAGATTATGAGTCAACAAAAGGAGATGAAAGGACAACTTGGAATAGTCAAGGAAAAAAAGTGAAAAGAAGAACTTTAGACAGCAGACGTAAAAGTTACTTTACAAGCAACAAAATAATTAAAACGACTGGAAACAGAGAGCTATGGTATACAAGCTGGAATAACTCATATAAAATGATATGAAAAAGTTAGATGTAAAATTGGTTGTTAGAGGCAATGCTGGATATGGAAAGGCAGAGAGAGGAGGTTAGACATAAGTGTAATTGGTATTTGTGAGAAGAACAAAACAAATGGAACAGAAAAATATTCAGAGATAATTAAGGGGAATTAGTTTCCTTTAATAAAAGCTTTAATTTGCAAGTCATAATGGTATACCACGTGCCACTAAAGTATGACCCACTAAGACGTAGCCTGCTTAGGTGCTGAACTTCGTTGGTAAAGAAAGGAGCCAAAGGCCTCTGAGCATAAAAGGCAAACAAATAAACAACAAAAATTCCCTGCTTGGCCTTCTACACCTTCACAGTAGCATTAGATGCACGAAGACAGTGAAGCAGTGTCTGCACAATTCAAAAGGAAAGGAAGTGTGACCCAGGTATTTTCTCTTCATCTTGTTTGTTCTTCATGAGAGGCAATCAGAGCATACATACCCATAAGCCCGTCTTGAAAAACTTGCAGGGCCATGATGAAGCATCAAGATGACTAAAAATTAAAAATCCAGGAAGGCACAGATGCTGGTGAAAAGAGATGGAAGATGAATCGTAAATTCATTTAAGCACAGGATTAAGAATAATCAGCCAGCAGTTGCATCTCAGAACAGAACATAAATATCAGAAAATCTTGACCTTAGCTAAATAATTTAACAAAAACAAATTGAATGTTGCAGAGGAGAGATGGGTGAGAGGAAATGTAAATGTGCTTACCAGATACTCTCGTTAAGTCAAAATATGTCAGTAAAAATAACTACCCAAACCTCTTGTTGGTTTCTTTCATCTTCTTTCTTAACTTTGGAGAGTTCTTTTGGGAATTAATCACTTAATAGTGGAAAAAAATCTGCCATTCAGCAACTCTTTTAATCTTATTTTAGTTTTTTTTTTCTAATATACCTAATAAAATTGCAGTAAAATTTTAAATTAAAATTGCATGTACACATGTAATTATGACTACCAAATATCAATGTTATAGACACAGTGATTATCAAATATTAATGTTCTTTTACGTAGAGCAGTTTGGGTGTTTTTTAAAACAAAAACTTGCCTTTTATACTTTTCTACTCCTTGACTTCTTGATGATGAGTATATGTCATTTTTTAATTTTAATTTTTTTATTGAACTATAATTGGCATATAATATTATATTCGTTTCAGGTGTGCAACATAGTGATTCAATGTTTGTATACGTTATGAAAAGATCACCACAATAATTCTATTCACCATACAAAGTTAATACCATATTATTGTCTATATTATGTCATTTTTTTAAAAAGCAAAGTCATCCTACTGTATTAATAAATAGCTAAAAAATAAAATAGATTAGACATCTAAAAAATAAATTAGACATCAATTACAAGACCATAAAACCGCACGATAATAAATCACTAGAAATTAGTTACTATCTCAGAAAGAAAGAAAGAAAGAAGAAAGCAAGGAGGAAGGAAGGAAGGAAGGGAGGAAAGAAGGGAAGAGAGAAAAGAAAAGGCAGAGGGGAGGGGAGGGGAGGGGAGGGGAGGGGAGTGGTGGGGTGAGGGAAAATCTCCATCTCCTAAAAGATGTTCAAGCCTAGGAAATGCTTACTTATTGGTGCACCCATACATAACACCCCTCCTGTTTCACCGTAGGAGACGTCGCTGTTGCTGCGGGGGATGTGTCTGCTCACACTCCGTTTGACTCTGTCGCCCAATTCTCATTACAGTGTTCTGTAAGTTGTGGTGTTGGAACCCAGCGGAGACAGCAGGTATGCCAAAGGCTGACGGCCAAAGGCCGGCGTGTCCCCCTCAGTGAGACCGTGTGCAGGCATCTTCCTGGGCCCCCTCTTGCGAGATCTTGCCGAATGCCTGTGTGCAGGAGTAAGTATGGAAAGTCCACGCTTCACCAGATATGCCGATTCTGTTCCTCTCCCCGAGTGGCTTCATCTTCCATAGAGCAACACGTTTCTAATCTGTAGGTAAAGCAAATCAAGGAGAATTCAGGATTGTTATAAGCGGCAAGTGGTATAATATTGAAGACCAAGATACAGCTCTAAGAAAAGTCAGTTTGAAGAAATATCCATCCGCTTAACAAATGCATCCTGTGTATATACATACATATACTTACATACATGTATGTATATATACTAAGTTTACCAGCAACTTTCCTGAAGAAACTTACCAAGTAAGAAAAATGATAGTAACTTTAAAAATGTCATAGCATTCATGGCGTTTATTGAGCACTTACTCTGTGGAGTTCCTTGCAGGCATTATTGCGTTGTCTTTAGTCCCCAGCAACATTGTGAGCCAGGTATTATCCCCATTGAGAGATGAGGAATCCAAGACTTAGAGAAGGTCCGAGATTTGACCAAGGATCTGTAGCTGCCAGTTGGGCCTCTTGGCCTCTTTGACCACAAATCTGTCTGATTCCTGAGCCCACGCTCTTAGCCACCTCTCTGTGGTGATTCATAGACAACATTATTTCTTTTTCCCCGGGAACTCTTTGAGAACAAGTTTTCAAAATCTTGAGATTCCAAAGATTCGAGATCCCCAAGTTTTATCGTATCCTGGAATTCAAGAATGTCTGTGGCGTGTGGCGCAGTGTCATGCTTCAAGCTGCTTACCTATCTGATTTTTATTAATTGTGGGTGGCTGCATAGCAATGTGGCTGGACCGTAAACTGTCTTAGAGCAGAGTGAAATTAAATTCTGGCAGCTTCCTCTAAAATAATAACAGAATAACATGTGGGAATACATCGTGGTTATTAGGGCATGCAATATGGTAGAGGGTGAAATTGTAAATTATTATGGCATACGGTAGAAAGCAGAGTAAAAGGATAAGTTTTAGGGAGGAGAAAAAAGCAGGAAGAAAAGAGTCATATTTCCCCTTGACCCTATCTCATTCTCTAGCTTGCCAACATGTAGGTCATGGAAGCAGACAAGAGACAGGAATGCATTCTCCCAGCACAGCCAAGTCACCCCGAGCTGGGCCTCCACTTCAGCCGTAGCCTGGCCTGATGCCGTCACCTTGGATCAACGGCGCTGGCTTGCGTAAATTTGGCTTCTCCCTCTGCACGCTCCTATGGCATCCTCTTCCCCCCACCACCATAACAGAGCCGAGGGATGAGCTTGGCACAGACCCATTCTCCCTACCCCTCCTGCCTCTGCACCATTTTCCCTCTGTCATCACACACTTAGCACGTACACCGCCCTCATCCCACCTTCAAATGCATCGTGTGCCAACCTCCAGCATCCTTTCTACCTTTCGCCAGGACACACCACCACCAGGTCCATTCTTTCTCTCCAGCATCTGCCAACACGTAGGACAGCCAGCATCCGTGCGGATGACTCTCTCACACCCTGATATCCCAATTTCCCAACATGGTCAGTTTCGCTGACAGCCATCCCCTTGGCAGGGTGACACCCTAGACTTCCTCGTTTCTTGGTACTTAAATAGCTTCCTGCTCTTCTACTGTTCCCCACCTGGCCCCTGCTTATTTAGTTAATGCTTCACTGTGACCTCTGGTTCTTCCTTCCCTGTTGTCCCCAAACTTCCGGCTCTTGCACTAGAAACCACTCCTATTGGCTGGCATTTCCTCATCACTCACTTAACCAATTCGAGAGTCAGATCACTATGCCCTTCCTTAACCTACTACCTCAATCACCCTGCTCACCTTCAACCCTGGTGGGTTACCTTTTAGGTGATCTTTTTTTACTGTGTCATCATTTTTAACTTTAATTACAACCATGTATATAAATGATAACACACAGGATAAGTTGAGAGAACAAGGGGATGTAAAGATTTTATCTTGTATCACAGATCAGATAACAGCTGAGTAGGGCTCCCGTTTCACAGAGTTGACTGTTTCAGATAATAAAGCATGGTAATTTATCACATCCACATGATTTTAAAACCTAAGAAACCTCTTTTATATTTTAACCAAAATAACACAAAGAACAAACATTATACAAAGTTCGGTTTGTATGCATATTTAACAAATGTGCATACATAATATTTTTAACAGTGTACAAAATCAATGCATTTCACCATGTCAATTCAAGCAGAATTCCATCTTTCTAGATATAAACTGAACATCTCTTGTCATACATACTTTCTGACCTACCACTGCAGATCACACGCAGGCTTAGGTACTTTGTGAAATCTCCTTTAAAAGAATCCATAATGTCATGTCTCAAAGCAATTAGGATGACATCACCTTTTAGGTGATTTTTATTTGCTTGTTTTTTAGTTCCCTGACCTGAGCTACTGGGATTTGCTGAAGAAGATAATACCACCATCCTGATTAGACATACTTCACATTCACGCTCTCTGATTTACCTGGGCAATAATGTGTGGGTGTTCTTCCTATTCCTAAGAATTCCCAAGAAATTCATCATAGCAGCTATTTCGTAACCACTCTACTGGCCCCAAGTTCCCATTTCTCTGTGGATAAACTCATCTTTTATTCCTCTATTCTGACTGTCCTCTCTCCTGTCACATCCACCCCCTTTGCTCACCAGACTGGAAAAGTATGGTCTTCTTTATAGGCCTAATCCCTCAGTTATGGAAGAGGTGTGAAGACAAGAAAGATCAAGCCTAACTATGCTGTGATCTTTATTCCCTCTCAAGGCTCCACTTCTAGAAATGTGTCCTATTCAGTGCCTTGAGTTTAAGTAAAACCCATCCTCTATGGAGGAGAGAATCTTCTTGCTCCCCGTTGTGACCCTTTTAATGTGCAGTGGGGTGGAGGGCGGGGCGGGGGTGGGGGGCGGCACAAGATGTCTTGAGCTCCCCCTAGAGGCCACTGGTGCACCATACAGTCCCCCTGCCTGCTTCTCCCCAGACCTTTCCTGCATTCTCCCACCTCCAGCTTTTACCCCTTGCTTAAATTCTTCCTTCCGCCATATCTAGCAACTGACATTCTTCCCATTCTTGAAGGACCAGTACAAACCCTACCTTTCCCAGTAATCTTTCTCAGTTGCACTTAATCTCTAAAAAGTAATATGACTGTGGTTAAGCCAACTTGAGTTCAAATCTCATTTCTATCAGTATCTCATCATGTGACATTGGGCAGTTTATTTAATCTCTGTGAGTCTCAGTTTTTTATCTATAAAATGAGAATAGTAGTTGTACCTACCTCATAGAATTGTTTTGAGAATTAATGCCTAGAAAGTGCTTAGAAACAGTGCCAGGCACATACTATATGCTCAAAAGTATTAGTTATTTTTAATGTCATTACCACTTTAATTCCTGTTATAGCTTTAAGATAGGACAAAATGTAACAGAGTAACTAGTATTGTGTCTTCTGGCTTACTAGGGTATAAGTTTATGTGGGGTAGCTAGATAGTAGCTCTGGACAGTTTTTCCGTGTAGGCCCCCAAAGCACTTACCATAATGAGTTGTACCCAAAGACATGCTTTTCAAATATGTCAGGCTTGGATCATCCTCGGATTGCTATTAAAAGCCTACCTGTCTTGGCTTCCAACCAGGCATCTAAAGAAAACAAAAGATAATAGGAATATAGTGTTTGAGTTTAGACTTTCTTCAATTATGGCTCCTGGTTTTAAAGGTTCCCAAGTTTTGGTGAAGAATTCTTATTTTTCACCCAAGCACTGACATCAAAATAGTTGGAGGACTTCCCTGGCAGTCCGGTGGTAAGACCACGCTTCCACTGCAGGGGGTGCGGGTTCGATCCCGGGTCGGAAAACTAAGATCCCACATGCCACATGGTGCGGCCAAAAAAGAATTTTTTTTGAGGGAAGGGAGGCACCCAGGCATGTACTATATGATGAAAATGTCAAGAAACATATGCCTCATCCCCTTCCCAGGTTATCTCAAACCCACTCGCTTCTCTCCAGCTCTTGGTCTTCCTCCTTGTACTAGCCCAGCGTCTGCCTCTTCAGCTCTCATTATAGAGACCTTCTACTCTTCCTCTATGCCTTCTCAGATTCCAGTAACACCCATCCCTGCCTGCCTGACATAGCTGTAGCCCTTGGAAACCCAGACAGGCACAGGACTAGCTTGCCAGCACCCCTCTTGGGCTTGTGTCACCTCCTGCAGCATCCAACAGCATACATTTATTTTATCTTTTGCTCAGTCATTCATTTGTTATTCATTCAATAAACAGTAAGAGTTTTCTCTTACTGTTTACTCTTACTTACTGTTTACGCTTGTTTACATGTACCAGACACTATGCTGTTGCCCCAAGGACAGAGATGATCTCTCTGCCTGGGCATATATTGTTTTCAGTGTCAGAGGATAGCATTTCCTTATTAATTCTTTCAGGAATCATTCATCAAGTGCTACTGTGTTTTAGATGTTATGATACAAAATGAAAAGGATCCCTTCTCTTGTCTCTAAGAACTCATAGTCTAGTAGGAGAAAGACATATATAAACAAATAAGGAGAATAAAGTGCCAGTGATATCATAAAAGGATGCAGAAGTGCTCACTGCAGCTGGGGGATGTGAGGAAGAGTTTCAAAAAGGAGGAAGCTTTGAGCAGAATTCTGAAAGCTCTGTCCATTCATCAGATCCACACGGGACACAGGAGAATCTGGGAAAAGAGAACAGTGTCGGCAAAAGTGGGGTATGACAAATGGAGTGGTATGTTTGGGGAAACTGCAGGCAATTCCATAGGATTAGAACTGAGGTTGAAGGTGGGTTATGGTGAAGGGGAAAGCTTGAGAGGTGAGCTGTAGAGCATCTTGAACCCCATAAATGAGGAGTTTAGATTTTATCAAAGAAGGAAGTGGCATAGTCAGATTTTATTTTGGTTTATTTACTCAGACAGCTGTCTAGATATATTTTTTACATTAATTTTTATTGGAGTATAGTTGCTTTACAACGTTGTGTTCGTTTCTACTGTACAGCAAAGTGAATCAGCTATACGTATACATATATCCCCTCTTTTTTGGATTTCCTTCCCATTTTGGTCACCACAGAGCATTGAGTAGGGTTCCCTTTGCTATACAGCAGGTTCTTATTATATCTGTCTTATACATAGTAGTGTATATGTGTCAGTCCCAGTTTCTCAATTCATCACAGCCTCCCTTCCCCCACTGGTATCCACACGTTTGTTCTCTACATCTGTGTCTCTGCTTTGCAAATAAGTTCGTCTGTATCATTTTTCTAGATTCCACATATAAGCGATATTATACGATATTTGTTTTTCTCTTTCTGACTTACTTCACTCTGTATGACACTCTCTAGGTCCATCCACGTCTCTGCAACTGGCACAATTTCGTTCCTTTTATTGCTGAGTAATATTCCATCGTACATATGTACCACACCTTCCTTATCCATTCCTCTGCTGATGGACATTTAGGTTGCTTCCGTGTCCTGGCTATTGTCAATAGTGCTTCATGTACGGATATATTGGAAAAATATGAGAGTGCAGGCAGGGAGTCTAGTCAAGGGGATATGACTCACTCTCTCTAGGTGAGAGAGTGTGAGGATAGAAGCAGTGAAGCTACATTCTAACAGTGTTTCAGATGTCCCATCTAAGTACCTGATGGCTGGCTAGAGTTGGGAGCAAAAAGGACAGTGGTATGCTTGTCGGTGTTTAACAAGCAGCTCTGGGGCAAGGTGGGTGGCGAGGAGGGAGAGGTTGCTGTCATTTGTTACCTTTGCTGATTTCTGTGGTGTAGATACTCCCGTCCTGGGTGGTTTGTGGCTGCTGACGTGGCATCATTGAATGCACAGTTGGGAATGGATAGTAACAGTCTCACCGACCTGTGTGTCTGTGAGAGGAAGGGCCAGCGTGCCAGTGGGCAGGGAAAAATCGAGATGACTCTAGAATCTGCCTGGAGGAGGTTGGTAGAAGACGAAGCCATTAACTTAGGGCATATAGGAAGAGGAGGACCGTTGGGATGGGTTAGGGAGGCAGAGATGAGGTGTTTACGTTACAGTATTTTAAACTTGAAATAGCAGGAAGAGATTTCCAGTCAGCAGTGGACTATTAGATCTTGTGCTCTAGAAAAAGGTCTAGGTTAGACAGATCAACTTGGGAGCCATCAACCTAGAGCTGTTAGTTACAACTACAAGATCATCCAAAGAAAAGTTTAGAGCAAGCAGAGAAAGGGAGGAAGTGGCCAAGCACTGACACCTGAGGGGTGGTAGCAACAGCCAGCAGCATGCTGGCAACGAACCGTGGTGGGAAAGGACCAGAAGAAGGGTTTAAAACAGTGGTGGGGAGGGCTTCCCTGGTGGCTCAGTGGTTGAGAGTCCGCCTGCCGAGGCAGGGGATGCGGGTTCGTGCCCCGGTTCGGGAAGATCCCACATGCCGCGGAGCGGCTGGGCCCGTGAGCCATGGCCGCTGAGCCTGTGCGTCCGGAGTCTGTGCTCCGCAACGGGAGAGGCCACAACAGTGAGAGGCCCGCATACCGCAAAAAAAAAAAAAATGGTGGGGAGGCGAGACGTTTTCATGAACTGAGTGATTATGGACGCCATGTGTCCTAGAAGGGTCAAGTACGAATACTGAAGGGACATTGTATTTGTCACTAGGGGACCATTGGTGGCCTTTCCCTGAGAGCTTTTAGCGCGGTGCTGTGAGCAGAAGCTTATCTACCCTCGGTTGAAAAGTGCATGAGAACCAAGTGTGGAAGCCGTTCCTTCAGCCTGATGAGACACTTACTGTGTAATCTTCCTGGGGCTTCACAGCCCATTTAACCAGTCCCGCCTATAGCATCCCTTGTAGCCTCCTCTCAGCTACCTGTGTTTCTACCCTAAAAAGAATCTGAGAAAAAGCTGCCCAGGTTCTTGATAGAGCTCCAGAGGGGCTTGTGAGATCCTCCATGCCAGTGGGAGCAATGCAGGTCAGCACCAACCAAGCAGCCCCATCCAGGGCTGGATTCTGAGGGGTCTGGGTTCCACAGGGTAATAGGAAGGCTTAGAGGCTGCTTTGCAGCCAAAGCCCATTCGGGAGTGGCAGGAGTCAAGTGATGGTGAGACCAAGTGGAAACATCCAGCACAGATGGCTTGGGGCAGAAACCTGGCATGGCGCCAAGACTTAGCGTGGTGGCAGGGACACAACTGGAATTAGGGCTGGACACGAGCAGGCAAAGAGCAGAGGCAATTGCAATAAACAGCCTCGGGCACCAGAGCTGGCCTTTACTGGGTAGGGCAGGCTGACACTGAGGCCAGAAGGAGGACCTCCAGAAGAAAGATCTTTTCGTTTTCTAGAAACGCCAAAAGATGTGGCGTTTCTCATATCCAGCATAGTGGGAGAGTGGAGGGATGGGTTGGTACCCTCGCACTGCCTGCAGGCCCTCCAGGAGGATGCCATCGCTGCCTGGCCACTCTCTATCTCATCAGGCTTGTCCAGTGTGGCAGTTTGGGGGCATATTCAGATGCAGGAGGAGGCAGTCACCCGAAACCAGACCAGTTTCTTGCCCAAGAACTGTGTCTGATGAGGCCATGCTACAGGCACTGCTCCAGAGGAACTCACCGGAGTCCCAAGAGGGGAATTGGCCCACGCCGTGGGACCTGGCAGCCTGGCAGAGCCTGATCCCAGATCCCTCCCCAGGCATACATGCTAACTGAACTGCTGCATACCCAGCATGAGTAATTGCTAAACAGGCCTGGTTGGGAATGGAGCTGGGGCCACAGGGCCTGCCTTCCAACAGATGGGCATGCAGCCAGAGGGAGCGGCTGAGCTGCTTGTGTGGCTCACCCAGCCATGGGCAGGTCCTTTACCAAGGCTAAACACTGCCTGTCACCTGCAGACTCCCCAGCCTGCTTTTGAAGGAGTCAGGTCCCATCTGCTTTAAGCCCCAAGCTCAGCTGAGGGACATCTGGCTACCAGTGGACCTGAATGTCATTAGAACCCTTCTCCATGGTAATTAGAAACCATCTCCATGGCAATTAGAACCCATCTCCACACAGGATGCTCTGTGGGCTTATACCAGCCTCAGGTCATCTCCAGCCTGAAGCATCGAGCCAGGCATTCCCCATGTGGGCTTCTGCACCTTCCCAGTAAGAGCAGGAACGTTCAAGCTATGGCCTCATCTGTAGCAGCCCTCAGAGTCTGTCTCCACACATCTCTCTCAGTTGTATGAGTTCAGAAGTCTGACTTTGGGGCTTCCCTGGTGGTGCAGCTGTTGAGAGTCCGCCTGCCGATACAGGGGACGCGGGTTCGTGCCCCGGTCTGGGAAGATCCCACATGCTGCGGAGCGGCTGGGCCCGTGAGCCATGGCCACTGAGCCTGCGCGTCTGGAGCCTGTGCTCTGCAACGGGAGAGGCCACAACAGTGAGAGGCCCGCGTACCATCACCGCAACTAGAGAAAGCCCGCGTGCAATGAAGACCCAACACAGCCCAAACTGAAATAAATAGAAAGAATACATAAAAAAAAAAAAAAAAAAAAAGTCTGACTTTGACCTAGCTTAAACTCTGATTTTGAAGAACAGGTTTCAAAGCCATCCACGTGCACATTTATCTTTCCCATTGTCCGCCACTGAGGGGTTAATGACCAGACAGGGTGTTCAACTGAATCCTTTTAAATGATAATAAAAAGAGATCTTTATAGGTGCATAAAAACACATATATGTAGATATTATGGATATGTATGTGTATAGACATACATACATACCGTGCATTGTGACAACAGTAGGCTACTGATAAGTATTCATAAAATGCAACCAGATAAGTAAAATTAGAAACCAGTGAGTAATAAAAAAGGAAAACAAACAAGGCTAATATAGGATTATGTCTTGAATTTTGCACTTCTGTTATGTGTGGGCACAAATTTAGCTCTAAACTTGATAACTATCTTGGAAAAGGCAACCTGCTCGATTACACGGTTCAGTGTTTATTGGGTAGGAAATGGACTAATTACTCAGAGGAAAGTATAAGAGTTCCTGATGGTGAGACCACAAAGAAATCCTCCTGCCTCCTCCTTAACAGAGGACACCGTAAGTTGTAAAGACTTTGGCAGGGTTCACACAGAAAACACAGGTGCTCTCTCTGATTTCCCCTTCCCTCTTCACCAGTAGCATCCCATCAGATTGCCTTTGAGTTAATGCAATGGGACGCTCCGGGGCAGTGGTTCTCAACCTTTGCTGCCCATTTCAGTCACCTGGGGAGCTTTTAAAAAGTCTGACGCCCAGGCTGTTCCCCATAAGTCAGAATCTCTGGAGGTGGGACCCAGGGTATTGAGATTAAAAACAGTAATAGCAGGTGTTTTGAATGTGCAGCAAAGTTTGAGAGCCACTGCCTAGTCAGAGTTGATATTGAAACTCTACGCACCAGAGTTGTAACTGGTTGTTAAAGTAGGGAAATACTTCCCAAATTGTTAGTAAGTAGCCTCTGCCTGAACCCCACAACTGTCTCCCGGCTGCTGGGACCCTCCTGCCAGGAGCCGTCTGACCTCCTCATAGTGTAACAATGTTGGGAGAGGGAACACTGCAGAGACCTGGTCCAGTGCTACAGCTGCCATCTGCTCTGGTTGACTGCACCCTCGCCATGCGGATTGTTAAGTATTTGGCATAGCATCTCTGCCTATGATAATAGATGAACCGTAGATTTACCAGGAACCCTCCTTCTGCTTTTGATCATTGCTGAACAGCGGTAAGTCCAAAACTCTATATTGCCAACCGAAAGAAAACCTGTATGCCTTAGCTGGCTGAGGGGAGCTTGACACCCTCTGTGAAGGGTCTGCGTCCCACTAGGGAAAGGTGTATGCATGACAGGCCACCCCGCTCCACTTAGAGATGAGCCGAGGGGAGCATTCACAGGCAGAACCGTGGACAAGGGGCCTGGCCTATTAATTGCATCTCTGTGGAATTTGCATGCAAACTCATTATGCCTGTCCCTCACTTAGAACATTCTCTACCACAACCCTGTTGTTATGCACCCAACCCTGTTGCTTTTCTGAACATACGGGCACCACCACACCCCAGCAGGCAGGCAGACTCTAAAGGGATCGTGAGCCACCCGAGAGAGTCCAGGAGTTACTCTGGCAAACCAGGGCACTGGTGAGCACACTCTAGTTCGTGCCCGGGGCCCGGGGAGTCCGTCTAAGCGGAGTCTGTATCTGGTTCTCCTCCCGGCGTATCCCTGCCACTGCCACAACCAGGAGGAGCTGTAACCAGGGGCCTCCAAGGTTCTGATTCCCACCGTCCCCCCAGCCCCGTCTCAGGACCTGAATTCCACAGTGCCTTTTCCGTGGATCCAGTCTCTCTTCTGTCACTTCCTCCTTCCACGCCCTCTAGCCCACGCTCCACCATCTGCCCATGGACCTAAGTGCATCTTCGAAGAGGAATCAGTCTCCCACCGGCATCAAGCCCCCCTACTCACTTCAGAATCACCCTAGGACGCATTGAGGCCTTCCTTCCCGCAGCTGGACAGAGCCACTGCTCTTGGGGGATGGGATCTGAGGAGTGTCCTCTTTGGCCTTAGCACATTAACTGCAGCCAATGCGCAGGAACAAGCAAGAGTCAGCCGACCCTTGATCCGTCTCAGCTTGCCCTGTTGTTTGCTGGCTGGACCTGCCTTTGTCTGCTGACATTAGTCATATTTGAGAGCTTTTAAGTGCCTGCTAATGTGCTGTGCACTTGGTATCAATGCTCTAACCTGTCACATTCCTCTGACGAAGGTGCTAACATTACCCACATTTTATGAGTGAGAAAACTGAGGCTCAGAGAGGTTAAATGACTTGCGCAAATGGTGCTAAGATCCAAACTCAGATTCATCTGGCTTCCAAGTGCCTGTCCTACCTTTTCTTCTTTGATCACTTGTTTCTTTAGGCCGCCATGCTAGTTTAACTGACCCGCTTGGGTTATATGCTGCAGTTGGCCGGCTTCATCCTCCTTTTCAGATCCTTCAAACGCATTCACTCATCTCCCCAGTCACTGCCTCCCTCAGATTTGGGGTACCCCTGGCCAAGCCATACTAGATTCTCAGGGGCCTCCTCCCCTAGGTGGTGGAGGCCCCACATATCAGACATCCCCTTACTGATGGAAACATTTAACCACTTAACCTCATGCCTCCCCAAACCAGAGCTTCGTAAAATAATTTACATGCTTCTGTGCAATTCATTCAAACGTGCATTCTTTGCTGCTAAAGTACCAGATAGTTGTGAAATTTACCCCCATCTAAGGATGTATAATATATATATATATATATATATATATATATATATATATATATATCATTACTTACGTTTTAGTTCTCAAATGTTTTAAAAGAGGAAAAAAGAATTTGTTGACTTGTGCCAGCCTTGGAAGATTACAGTCAAAAAGTTTTCATTATTGAGATGTTTGTGTTTTCTTTTCTTTCTTTTTTTTTTCCTACAGAGATGCAGCCAGAGATGAAGACCAACCTTGGCAAGCAGGGTCCTCAGATCCTTGGTGTCCAGAGAGTCTACATTCAGACAAGGGAAGAGAAGCGCCTTAACCTGACCGTCGGGAGCAGAGCCTATTTGCTGCCCAACACATCTGTGATTATTAAATGCCCAGTGCGACGATTCCAGAAATCTCTGATCCAGTGGGAGAAGGATGGCCACTGTCTGCAGAACTCCAGACGACTCGGCATCACCAGGTCAGGCTCACTAAAAATCCACAGCCTTGCAGCCCCCGACATTGGTATGTACCGGTGTATTGCAGGCTCTGCCCAGGAGACAGTGGTGCTCAAGCTCATTGGCACTGACAACCGGCTCATTGCACCCCCAACCCTCAGAGGGCACACAAGGGAATATCCTGGGATGGACCAGAATGAAGCCAATAATTTGGGAGCCACATGGCATAAGATGAGGCAGAAGTGGAGTAACAAAAATGAGCTTTATTTGGGCGATGGCCAAATTCATCACCAGCCTCTCTTAAGAGCTCTGTTGGGCCACTGCAGCCATTCTGCAGGAAACGCCAATTCCTGGGAGTTTGAGAAAAAGCAGTTTGAATCCGCAGTTAAACAGGGAGCCTACAGCATGGATACCGCCCAGTTTGATGAACTGATAAGGAACATGAGTCAGCTCATGGAGACCGGAGAGGTCAGTGATGACCTTGCGTCCCAGGTGATATATCAGCTGGTGGCCGAGTTAGCGAAGGCGCAGTCTGCACACGTGCAGTGGCGGGGCATCCTGGGAGAGGCGCCTCCCACCGCTCACCTAAGGGGGGAAACGGGAAGTGTGCCCCAAAGCTCAAATTCGAAAAACTCGGGCAAGCTGACGTTCAAGCCAAAGGGACCTGTTCTCTTGAGGCAAAGCCAGCCCACCTCGATTTCTTTTAATAAAACAGTACATTCAAGGATTGGAAATACAGTCTACATTACAAGAAGGACGGAGGTCATCAATATACTGTGTGAGCTTGTTACCCCCGGTGAGGCCACATATACGTGGACCAAGGATGGAGCATTGTTACGACCCTCCAAAAAGTAAGTAAAATAAGAATACAGTGTTTCCTCTGTGATACCATCTTAATGGTTCTTCTTCCAGCTTTCTTGAAAATATTTTCAAATCCTTTCTCCTAAGAATGTGTTTCCAACAGGATTCTTTAGGAAAGAAACTCAAAAATGTTAGGGTATGGAATGTAAAATAGCTAGTGGGAAGCAGCAGCATAGCACAGGGAGATCAGCTCAGTGCTTTGCAACCACCTAGAAGGGTAGGATAGGGAGGGTGGGAGGAGATATGGGGATATATGTATACATATAGCTGATTCACTTTGGTGTACCACAGAAACTAACACAGTATTGTGAAGTAATTATACTCCAATAAAGATATATTACAAAAAATAAAAAGAAAGAAAATCAAAGTAGTCTTTACTTCACCATCATTTTAGAGTGGAGGGCTAAGTGGCTACCAGTTCAAGGAGAACAGTTACTTTCTTCTCAGCCTATTATAGATAAGATTGTTTTCTGGCTTCCATTTTTGTTGTTGAAAAGTGTGTTGTCAATGTCATTATTGTTCATTGGTAGGTAATACGTCCTTTTTCTCTGTTTATCTTTCAAAATTTATTCTTATCTTTGGTGCTCTGCAGTCTTACGATGGTAAATCTACGTGAGTGTCTTGTTTTATTTATCTTGCTTGAAATTTGTTGCACTTTCTGTACTGAGGATACATATATTTTATCAGTTCTGGAAAATTCTCAGCCCATTTTCTTTTTTTTTTTTTTGCGGTACGCGGGCCTCTCACTGTTGTGGCCTCTCCCGCTGCGGAGAACAGGCTCCGGACGCGCAGGCTCGGCGGCCATGGCTCACGGGCCCAGCCGCTCCGTGGCATGTGGGATCCTCCCGGACCGGGGCACGAACCCGTGTCCCCTGCATCGGCAGGCAGACTCTTAACCACTGCGCCACCAGGGAAGCCCCCCATTTTCTTTTTGAATATAGCTTTTTCTTTTTTCTTTCTAGAACTCCAAATAAATGTGAGAATTTCTCTGTCTCAATCTTCCCTGTGTTTTAACCTCTCTTTCATATTGCCTCTTTTACTCTCTAGTTTGCTACTTGTCTCTTCAGCATTGTACAAAACTAAGTGGATATTAGCCCACCCACTTAGTTTTCCATTTCAGTGACCACATATATAATTTTTAGAAGTTCTGTTTGGTTATTTTGTGGATTGTTGAGTAATTTTTGATAGTTTGTCAAGGTGTTCTTCTATTTATGTATATATTATGTAAAGTATAAGATTATACATTAAATATAAATAATCCAAAAGCTCCAACTAAAAGCCAGAGATTGTCAGAGGATAACAAAGCAACAACTAAAATATAGGTTGTCAACAAGAAGTGCACTTCAAATGTAAAAACACAGATAGGTTAAGAGTAAAAGGATGGAAAGCAGCATATCAAATAAATGCATACTTGAATGTTTCTAACCGCCTTATTCATAATAGCCCCAAACTGGAAATAGGCCAAATGTCCATCAACTGATGGCTTTGTAAACAAATTATGGTATGTTCATAAAATGGCAAATGCTCATCATAGATAAGGAAGGAGCTACGGATATATACATCAATATGGATGAATATCAAAACCATTATGTTAAGTGAAAGAAACCAAGCATAAAAGACTACATACTTTATAATAATTCCATTTATATGAACTTGTAGCAAAGACAAAATTACAGTGATAGAAGGTCAGTGGTTGTCACAGTCCTAAGGTTTTGGGGGAGGGGACTTGACTGCAAGGGAGCAAAGGAAACTTTTTGAGGTTATAGAAATGTTATATATCTTGCTTGTGGTGGTGGCTACACGAATGCATACATGTGTCAGAAGTCAAGTTGTACACTTAAAGTTAGTGAATTTTATTGCCTGATAATTACAGTTCATTTTATAAAATGTGTCTCAAAACAAAAAAATCTTAGTAGTATTATACTTCCTTTTCCCCTCTCTCATGTGCTATTTTTTATCATACATTTTACTTCTACTTACATTATATACTCTAAAATGCATTGCTACTGTATGTATTCCATACGGTCACCTGTCAATTCAAGGAATTTTTTTTTTTTTTCCTCGTACGCGGGCCTCTCACTGTTGTGGCCTCTCCCGTTGCGGAGTACAGGCTCCGGACGCACAGGCTCAGCAGCCATGGCTCACGGGCCCAGCCGCTCCACAGCATGTGGGATCTTCCCGGACCAGGGCACGAACCCGTGTCCCCTGCATCGGCAGGTGGACTCTCAACCACTGCGCCACCAGGGAAGCCCCTAAAGGAATTTTTAAATGAAAAAAAAAAAAAAAAAGTCAGGGTATGGTTTTCACACATGCATAGGAATTCTCAAAATGAAATCGTACTGTCCCAATCATTATCACATAGGCGTGATACAAGACTGGATACCGTTAAGATTGAATTTAAGCATGTACAGACTCTCTCTTTGCAGGTCACTTAACATTTAAAAATAAAATCAACATAAGGCCATTAAAAAAGCATACTTATAGTAATCTTACATCATGTAGGAACTGTAAATCAGAATCTTCCATATCTAGGAGATGTGGTATCTCATTTGAACTCACACCAGCCCCATGAGTTTTGCAGGGTAGGGGTTAATACTTTTCTGATGAGGTCATTGAAAAACAGAATCTCTTTTGCAAATATTTTCTCCCATTCTGAGGGTTGTCTTTTGGTCTTGTTTATGGTTTCCTTTGCTGTGCAAAAGCTTTGAAGTTTCATTAGGTCCCACTTGTTTATTTTTGTTTTTATTTCCATTTCTCAGAATGGGAGAAAATATTTGCAAATGAAGCAACTGACAAAGGATTAATCTCCAAAATTTACAAGCAGCTCATGCAGCTCAATAACAAAAAAACAAACAACCCAATCCAAAAATGGGCAGAAGACCTAAATAGACATTTCTCCAAAGAAGATATACAGATTGCCAACAAACACATGAAAGAATGCTCAACATCATTAATCATTAGAGAAATGCAAATCAAAACTACAATGAGATATCATCTCACACCGGTCAGAATGGCCATCATCAAAAAATCTAGAAACAATAAATGCTGGAGAGGGTGTGGAGAAAAGGGAACACTCTTGCACTGCTGGTGGGAATGTGAATTGGTTCAGCCACTATGGAGAACAGTATGGAGGTTCCTTAAAAAACTACAAATAGAACTACCATATGACCCAGCAATCCCACTACTAGGTATATACCCTGAGGAAACCAGAATTCAGAAAGAGTCATGTACCAAAATGTTCATTGCAGCTCTATTTACGATAGCCAGGAGATGGAAACAACCTAAGTGTCCATCATTGGATGAATGGATAAAGAAGACGTAGCACATATATACAATGGAATATTTCTCAGCCATAAAAAGAAACAAAATTGAGTTATTTGTAGTGAGGTGGATGGATATAGAGTCTGTCATACAGAGTGAAGTCAGAAAGAGAAAGACAAATACCGTATGCTAACACATATATATGGAATCTAAGAAAAATAAAATGTCATGAAGAACCTAGGGGTAAGATGGGAATAAAGACACAGACCTACTAGAGAATGGACTTGAGGATATGGGGAGGGTGAAGGGTAAGCTGTGACAAAGCGAGAGAGTGGCATGGACATATATACACTACCAAACGTAAAATAGATATCTAGTGGGAAGCAGCCGCATAGCACAGGGAGATCAGCTCGGTGCTTTGTGACTACCTAGAGGGGTGGGATAGGGAGGGTGGGAGGGAGGGAGATGCAAGAGAGAAGAGATATGGGAACATATGTATGTGTGTAACTGATTCACTTTGTCATAAAGCAGAAACTAACACACCACTGTAAAGCAATTATACTCCTGTAAAGATGTTAAAAAAAACAAAAAACAAACAGGATCTCATGACTAATTCACGGCCAGTCAGAACCAGGGATCTTATCTCCTGAACACTGCCAGCGATGTTTGAAGATCACACAAATAATAGCTTTGGTAGAAAGATTGAGAATCTGAAGTAATTTTCTATATCATGCAGTTTTTCATGTCACAAAATCCAAAAATGAGATGATAAGGATCAAAGTTTTCTGAGATGTTCAAAACACAATATTAAGTCACCTTATTTTATTGTGATAGTTATCCATATCAGTGCAAAAATATCACATTTTATTCATTTTACACAAAATAACAGGGGATAACAAATATTAATTCACTTTTGTGTTCTTTTCTGTCTCCAAATCTTGCTGTTTATACACATAGGGTTATAGACCTTTTGCTTTCTTTCAATTTGAATTTAAGAGCTCAAGCTGCACCTTATCTGCCTCTAGGGATTGTTGAGAGACACAAAACACCAGATGTTAAATTGTTGTGTAAACCATAAGTTACTTTAAAAATGCAAGTTTTATTTTTATCATGTCGTTTTTTTGTGCATCACCTAATATGTGAAACATTAAAAGAAATGTAGGTAAATTTTAAATTAAATTGTTAGGCTATGTCTTAGAATGAAAAGATATAACAAATCTAATTTTTTATTGTTTTGCCTGGAACCCTGAACACAAGAGTATAATGAAGTTTTTGAAGTGGAATTAACCTTCCAGATCAACTAACTTAGCAGTTCTCAAATCTTTTGGTCTTAGGACCCCTTTAAACTTAAAACAATGATGAGAAGCCCAAAGAGCTTTTGGTAATGTGAGTTATATCTAGTGATGTTAGAAATTAAAACCATGAAACATTTAAAAGAGCTGTTTATGGGCTTCCCTGGTGGCTCAGTGGTTGAGAGTCCGCCTGCCAATGCAGGGGACACGGGTTCGTGCCCCAGTCCGGGAGGATCCCACGTGCCGGGGAGCGGCTGGGCCTGTGAACCATGGCCGCTGAGCCTGCGCGTCTGGAGCCTGTGCTCCGCAACGGGAGAGGCCCGCGTACCGCAAAAAAAAAAAGCTGTTTATTAATCCATTTAGAAAGAAGTAATAAGCCCAATTCATCTTCACATAAATAGCATAATTTTTGAAAAGCAGTATTTGAAAAATTACTGATAATGGCATTGTTTTACATCTTTGCAAATCTCTTTCATGTCTGGCTTAATAAAATATAGCTGGAGTCACCTAAATGCTTCTACATTCAATCTGTTGTGATAGGTTGTGTTTTTTTTTTTAATTTTCAAAGGATAATTTAGTTCCCAGCTGGTCAAGTAACAAGGATCATTCTGACTTCACACCCATTTGAGAAACAGTTGGGGGCATAAATTATAAATGGAAACAAAAAATTAATGATTTTCTTTCCCTTCTCAGACCATTTTTCCGTAAGATTGTGGTATAAGAAGGCTACGAACAAATGCATCATGACATTACACTAGCTTCACCTTTCATTCCTACAGCCCAAGTTAACGAAAGGGAAACAAGACGATTTCTAAAAAACACATATATTCTAGGAAAATCTCTCTAGTAAAAAGTGTGACTAGTATGATGGTGTGTGTGCATGTGAGCACTTCTGGGGTATTTCCATGCCTTTGTGGTGCCATAAGGTTCCCCTTTAGAATTAGTAAGATGGGGATCTATCACCTCACATTGGATTTCCTGGTGGTTTTCCCCATAGTCAAAAAGAAGTTATGGGGGCTTCCCTGGTGGCGCAGTGCTTGAGAGTCCGCCTGCCGATGCGGGAAGCGCGGGTTCGTGCCCCGTTTCGGGAGGGTCCCACATGCCGCGGAGCGGCTGGGGCCGTGGGGCATGGCCGCTGGGCCTGCGCGTCCGGAGCCTGTGCTCCGCAAATGGGAGAGGCCACAACAGTGAGAGGCCCGCATAACGCAAGATTTCCCATAGTTAAAAAGAAGTTATGAAACTAATATACTATGGTAAATCAACTATACTTCAATAAAAAAAAAAAGCTACACCCTGTTATTCCTGACACTGAGATCTTCCAAGTCCAAGTACAAATACAGATTTAAAACCTGTTTTTCTTTGGTTTCTTTTCTTTTCTTTTTTTTTTTTTTGCGGTACACGGGCTTCTCACTGTTGTGGCCTCTCCCTTTGCGGAGCACAGGCTCCGGACGCGCAGGCTTAGCGGCCATGGCTCACGGGCCCAGCCACTCTGCGGCATGTGGGATCTTCCCGGACCGGGGCACGAACCCGTGTCTCTTGCATCAGTAGGCGGACTCTCAACCACTGCGCCACCAGGGAAGCCCCTTTCTTTGGTTTCTTCACTTGAAAATTTTATTTCCCTGAAATACTCTGTTGGCTTTCTCTTTTTCCTTAGGTGTGCTATTTTTTTTTTTAAACATGTGCAAGTGGATTATCAGAAAAAGCCAGCACAATGGATATTTTCCTTAATTTGCATTTTTGGTTTTTCTTTGCATACAATATTTCTTTTGTTCTGAATACAAATGGTTTTTTTTTTAACATCTCAGCTCGGTTCTTTGTGTCCACCTAGAGGGGTGGGATAGGGAGTGTGGGAGGGCGACGCAAGAGGGAGGAGATATGGGGATATATGTATATGTATAGCTGATTCACTTTGTTATACAGAGAAACTAACACACCATTGTAAAGCCATTATACTCCAATACAGATGTAAAAAAAAAAAGATATGTTTTTTTTTGTTTTTTGTTTGTTTGTTTTTTTGCGGTACGCGGGCCTCTCACTGCTGCGGCCTCTCCCGCTGCGGAGCACAGTCTCCGGATGCGCAGGCTCAGTGGCCATGGCTCACGGGCCCAGCCGCTCCGGGGCCTGTGGGATCTTCCTGGACCGGGGCACGAACCCATATCCCCTGCATCGGCAGCAGACTCTCAACCACTGCGCCACCAGGGAAGCCCAATATGTTGTTTTTATTGACGTTTATAGAGAGAATTTGGCTTCATACAGATATGTCAGTTGGAAAGAGAAGGAATATTTTCATAGCCCTTTCAGGTAATTCTGGCTATTCTTTTTTAATGCTACACTAAAACTAGACAAGTGGTAGTTTCTTAAGGTTTAGGTGGAACATGGAATCTAAAACCATATTAATGAGATTTTGGTACTCTGTTACAATGAAATCTATTGGTTTCTCTTGCTCTTTGAATGGATCTTTTAAATATACTAGATTTTATAACATCATACATTGGTCATTTGGAAAATACTGGCTGACTGAGTTATACGCATCTTCCAAATGTTGACACATTTCATTATACAGTACAAAAAATATGTATATTCTTTAATATCACTACCCAGCTTTTCAGAAGAGTCTTTGAGTTTTCGAAAGCAGTCAAACTCACAGTGAAGGTTACTGATTTTCCAAAATTCTCATTTTCCCTTGAAAGCTCGAATTTTATCATTGGCAACAAATACTGTCAGTTGTTTTCCTTGAAGTGGCCAGCTCATTTTTGTTCATTAAAAAAATTATCTTCCAAATACCCAAGTCTGAATAATCATGGTTTGTCTGTCAGTCATTCTTGCAAGTAAAGTGGTATGCCATGAAAAAGCAGCTAGTTCAGCTAGCAGTTCACAAAATCACACCAACACACTTGGGCATGCAACAGAAGTGCTTTGTATTTCCCGTTTTGTCATACAGAATATTTAAAAACTTACACTCAAGGGTCAAGTTATAGTAAAATTAATAAGTTCTACTGCTTCTTTAAGGACATTCTTAAGGGAAACTGGCATTTTTGTTTTTACTGCAAGTGTGTGATACCAAGAATACAGTGACTACTGGTACCCTTTGGTGCCACCGCCTTGGTTCCAGTTCAGGTACCAATAGTTTTACCCACCACTGCTCTTACGATGAGTGCAAATGTCAACACAGTGAAAAATGCAAATAATGGCTTAGTATTTACTATTATGAGGATAGTTTTGAGCTCACGGACCCCTGGCGTCCATGGACTACCCTTTGAGGACAGCTCAACAGTTTCACTTTAGAAATTATAAGGAAACAAGAGGCTGAGAAGGTTGATTAGTTGACTTGTGGCCATAAAGTACTACAGGGATGTAGTAGAGCTTGGTCAGCTGAAGTC
Organism: Lipotes vexillifer; assembly: GCF_000442215.2. NCBI lineage: Eukaryota > Metazoa > Chordata > Mammalia > Artiodactyla > Lipotidae > Lipotes > Lipotes vexillifer. Next base: position 1,429,113 of record NW_006798027.1, read on the forward strand.
AATGTTTGTTGAATTGAGTTGATTTTAGATTGTTGGACTTGTTCAAATGGAATTAACATTCCTTTCTGAGGCTGAGACTCCTGGAAATCCTATAAAGGTTCTGACATACCACTCAGATGTGTTTCTGCATACTCTGAGGATCAACCATTTGATATTGAAACAATCCTTAATATGGCTATTAAGAGTTTTAATGTTTTAAGGGAATTTTTAAAATATCTATTTTTATTTCCATTTTTTTCTCAAATTTACCTAATTAATTTTTTCAACTTATGTTTAAACTCCTTTATGCAACAACGTTCTCACTTTTAGATATATTTTTCTGAATTTCACAAATATTTTCAACTGAAGAAATTCTGAAATGGAATTATGTTTCTGAGAGCCTCTCTCCCTTAAGAGGAAACAGTGTGGGCGTGGAGTACGTTTGGACGCCAGCTGAGTAAGAAATCTCAGCTAGGAAGGGAAGGCTGTGGGTAGGTTCACTAGGGATGATGTCTATGGAAAGATCAGCCTTGTTATTACTTCAGGTTAAGAATAAGGTTATGCAGCAAAGGCCAAGATCAGATTCCTTAAAGAACTTTCAGCCCACGGGCTGGTCCAGGCTGGATACTGGGTGGCACCACCTGGCAGGATGGTTCACATGTGCTCGACTATTTCTAATCTCAGTGATTTCTCACTGTGCTGTAAAACTGAGGCCAAGAAAACCAAGGAATCATCTGAGAAGTGCTAAGTCATACAAATGTACATATGAAATAATTTAAGAAAATATTTTAGTGTATAAACATTTGTCAAGTAGAGTTATTAGTTATACTTTTATTCTTGATCAACTGTTCCTTAATAGGGATTTGACAGTGCAAGTCTAGCCCTAGTAATAGCTAGGTCTGCCATATTCCTGTTTTTGTTCTGGGAAATTCAGCTGTTTTGGTTTCTGCCCACCCTTGATTATTTCACTTGTGGGTTGCAGGAGAGCTTGCATCCTCCTAGTACATTTATTCTCTACCATTATTCTGTTCTGTTCTAATCATTTAGTCATTGAATGTTTTTGCAAACTTGCTGTATACAAGGCACTGTGCTAAGCATAGAAAATGCACAGCTGTGAATAAGATTTGGTCCCTGCTCTTGACAAGATCACAGTCTGGTGGGAATAAAAAGATATTTTATAAATATTTTTTAAAATATATGAACCAGGGCTTCCCTGGTGGCACAGTGGTTGAGAGTCCGCCTGCTGATGCAGGGGACACGGGTTCGTGCCCCGGTCTGGGAGGACCCCACATGCCTTGGAGCGACTGGGCCCGTGAGCTATGGCCATTGAGCCTGCGCGTCCGGACCCTGTGCTCCGCAACGGGAGAGGACACAACAGTGAGAGGCTCGCTTACTGCAAAATAAAATAAAATAACTTAAAAAAAAAAATATATATATATATGTATATATATATATATATATATATATATATATATATATGAACCAGAGTAGAAGGAGCCCAGAGGGGGCAAAAGATAACTCTGGGAGTATTGGGGAAAGCTTTACCGGGGAAAAGGACTCGGTGGGTAAGTCAGAGTTTGCCTGGAGTGGGGAAGGGCATTCCAAATAAAGTGAACAACATATGCTAAAGCTCGGGGTGATGACAGATCATGGAATGTGCTGGAACCTGTTAGAGGTTCATCATGGCTGGAGCATAGGATGAGCGAGCAACGTGAATTGTCAGGAAATGAAGTGGCCCCGTTCAGTTCATGAAGAAACATACAGTGTCTAGTGGTCAGAACAGTCCATATTGCTAAGATCTGTAAAGTGCGAAGGGGCAGGGAAAAAAATAGTATATGGACCACTGATCCAGGCAACCTATTAGCAACTTCAAATCATTAAGAAAAAATTAAAATAAAATGAAAGCAGAACAAGTACTCTTTCTCATTTCCTGAATAATTACGTCACCTGTGAGGATACACCTGACCAACTCTGATTCTCCAAGTGGTATTTACATGCAGGTGTTTATGAATATCAAGTGGTATTTACATGCAGGTATAATATTGGGAAGCCATAGGGAACTCACACAGTGTAGTCCTGATTCTTAACAGCATAGTCAAAATCCAATATAATGCAGCTTGAGCTTTGTTACTTCCACTGACTTTTTCCTACCGTGATAGTGAGATAATAACCATTGCCGGGCAGCAGTAACTAAAGGTCCACTCACTTCCAGTGTGAAAATCTGAAATGAAAAGTCCATGTCTGCAGTTCGTTAAGAAGGATCGGGGCAGAAAATGAGGGCTTAACATCTGGCAAATTAAGATTTGCTCGTTTGTCTTTTTTGTTTATTTTTAATTTTTTTAGTTTTTAAACATTTTAATATAATTTTAAAAGCCTTTGTGTGGGAAAATATTGACACACAGAAAGTGTAACATTGATTAAACGTTACATATGATATAGATCTTTGGCATTCTAAATAACACCGTAAACTTATTTTTTAAACGTTCTTATTCACTAAACAAACTATTTTCAGGAAACACAATACAGTTAGCCCATAAATTCTTTAGGAGATTGGGTATTGTAAACATTGGAAAATGAAACTTACAGATGTTCTTTATTTATTATTATGAGCTATAATAATGGAAGCCAGTCTGAAGAGAGTTTCAAAATTATGTATTTCTGGAGGTTATGTCACTTGGGTAAAAATGCATTTATAGGAGTGACAGTCATAAGACTGGACTTAATCCTTTGAGGACTCAAATAAGAGCATAATTTAAGTGTGACAGATTTAGAAATGAGGATTTTGTCCTCATTCATAATAAAAACTAAAAAATTAATAACTTAGTATCCAATTTTAGGCATATCATTAACAAAGTAGAATCCATTATCTCTGTTTTCTCACTTGTGACTTCAGGAGAAAGTGAATTTAACTTCTTTATTTTCAACGACTTTTAAACTGCTATAATAAAGAGGAAGTAAAATTTGAAGAAATTTTCTTAAGTTTTCCACGTTTATTCTGAAGAAATTTGAAAGAAAATAAACAATAGTGAAATCATTCTCTACTGACAGTCATATAGGATGGTCCTCTAGTCTCATAAACCAAAAGATTTATTATTTCATATAGAATTAGAAGAGAAACCCCAGTTTAAAATAATATGAAGTGAAAATTGCTGTAGAATATAATAATTTATGGCACAATGTTTATTTTCTGTTCATAAGTGGTAGAGTGGGTCAACCCTGAATTTAAAAAAAATTAATAAAGGAGATTCAATTGGCCATTGACAGATTTTGCTGTCTTTAACTTCTCCCTTTCAACTGTTTCCTTCTTGCTTTCTTATAAAAACCTCTTCCGGGCTTCCCTGGTGGCGCAGTGCTTGAGAGTCCGCCTGCCGATGCAGGAGACGCGGGTTCGTGCCCCGTTTCGGGAGGATCCCACATGCCGCGGAGCGGCTGGGCCCGTGAGCCATGGCCGCTGAGCCTGCGCGTCCGGAGCCTGTGCTCCGCAAATGGGAGAGGCCGCGACAGTGAGAGGCCCGCATAACGCAAGAAAAAAAAAAAACAAAAAACCTCTTCCACTCTCTTATAACTAATATTTCACTGAACACTTGGGAATTTTCTATTTCTCCCCTTCCTTCCATAGCCAAAATCATGTTCAGGAACACCATGCATGCGTATTCAGTTTGTACTTTGCCCAAAGGTACCCAGCTGAATGGGCAAATCTCTGGCTGAAATTGAGCTCACAAATTGCCCACAAAGCTGTGAAAGGCATTGTCTCTCCAGAGGAAGGGAAGGAGGTGGACAGAAGGGAACCCTCTGCTCACCAACCCCTGAACTTTGAGGCTATGTTTGCCAAGGGTGAGGGTCAACTTTTTTTTCAAATTCATACAGATATCCTATAGCCTAGAAGCAGCCCTAGTCTTCAGAGTTGCTACTCCCTCTGCAAGTGTTTCGAACATTTTCAAAGGAGTAGTACCTATTAAAGTCAACTGTAACACAGTAAGGTGTGGGTCAATAATGATGACAGACAGGTGAAATTCAGTATCTGTAGAACTGAGAAATAGGGAAGCAGGAGACACAGCATCACTTAGTATCTCTGAACTATACACAAGGGAATCAATGCTGATCCCTGTTTGAGATCATCTTTCCCAGTAAACCATACTATTAAGGAACAGTAGCGTGGAGACTGTGTGTGCCTAATAATCCCTGCTATACTTCTTTTGTAACTTCACCTAGAGTTTACCTTACTTGGACTTTTGATTTTCCTGTAGAGAATGACACACATGTCTCATAGGGATTTGTAAGGTGCAACATTAGTGACGTTTTAATAATGACTAACAAATTATAAAAGAAAGGGGAAAATCAGATGATTTAAACTCACAATTAGTATTCAGTACTATATTTTTCAACTTGAAAGAAAAATATGTAATGTACCAAGAAAAATTGCAGTTGCGTTTTCTTGAAATGTATAGTCTTACAATTAAACGAATCTTACACTTCGTTTGCAATCTCATTTGTCTTTTTTCAAACGTGGTAGATTAAGCATTGAGTCCATCCAGGAAAGTCTGTCCTCATGCAAAGTGAGATAGGATGATTGGATCTCCAAGTACAGTCCAGCTCTACCATTTCCCTGAGTTTCAGCCAAGAAGAAGGACTTTTCCACCCTCTGGTCTACATAGTTGTCCGCTTATAGGCAGGAAGCTTGACAAGATCATCTTCTGGGATCCTTGCCAGCCCAAAGTCAATCATTTTGCTGTCTCATTCTCTGTGAGTTGCTGTGGTTCTAGAAGAGTTCAGTGTGTTACACGAGCGCATCCTCTTTCTGAATGTTCTGCAGAGTCATTGTGGATGGAATGGGGAAAATACAGATACAGAAACCTACAAAGAAAGAACAAGGAATATATGGATGTTCTGTCGCTAATCATCTGGGTTCGGATGTGGAAAGTTCTTCTGTGCTGTATGCAGGTAATGCCTATTGTTGAAACCTGGAATGCCTGGGTTTTGTTTTGTTTTGAACATTAAACTCTGGAACAGCAGTTTGCATGCAGCAGAATAACCGGGAGGTGGGGTTAAACCAAATGTCTAGACCCCATTCCCAGAGGTTCTGACACAGCAGGCTTGGGATGGAGTCTGAGAATGTGCATATTTGACATGTCCCCAGGTTATGCCAGTGCTGCTGGCCTGAGGACCACACTTTGAAAACAGCTGCTCTGGAGTTTGCTTTCTAAGAATTGGGAATTAATGAGACAAGGCTTAATCGGCAGTGTTGATAGTATGGACTTTTCGTTTTCAAAGCGCCACCAGCCGGCGAAAGAGAGTAATTATCCTTTAAAGGTTGATGTATACCTCGCAATGGCATACCCCCCAATCCTTAGAAACACTTTGAGGAAATTGTCATTGTAAATTAGTGTAAATTGTTCCAGGATGTAGACAAAGTCACTTTAATATAAAAGTGTGCTTTTTTTTATGAAGGAACATTTTTAGGTGGCAAAGTCGTAAGCAATGCTTCCTTGTGTCAGGCTCATGTTCCGGGATTAAAACTAAAATAAGAAAGGTATCCTCCAACTCTCTGCTGTGTGGTTTCTGGTATCAATGGCTCAAATAAACTAAGGTGAGGAGAAAGACAATATCAGGGATTGCAACCCAGCATTTAGACAACTAAGCATTGATGTAGCCAGTACATCACATCTCTAAATAGAGGAGGTTGGACCAGTTGATTTTAAAAGCTCCTTGAATGTGCAAGGCTTGATGCTAAGTCCCTGTCCTGGCTGCATTCCCAAGGTAGGGCCTTCAGGCCTTGATTTTCTGTGCCTTGATCCTCCTGGACTGTTCTCTCCTGTGAGCATCAGCTCTTTTCCAGAAAATCTCAGTTCCAAGGTTCTGGAATTGCTGGGAAGGAATAGAAGTCTCTCTTGCAGCTCACACATTTCCCTGTAAGTCCATCCCAGAACAGCTCAGATTCATGGGAGAGCTGGTGCAAGGTCCTCAGGGGCCAGAGGACATAGGACAATGACAGCCCTTTCCCAGTCCAAGAGTTCCTATCTTTTCAGTTCTCAGGATAGCATTTCAGTGCCCCAAGCACTCCAGGAGCAAATGGAACATTTTGTCACCCAAACATGGTCATTCCCAAGTTCTCTTCTCCAGAATACATGGTTACCAAACACCAAAGTGTTGTTATTCTTTCATGTCCTATGCGTTGGTGATAAAACAGATTAAAGAAATACGATGTGGCCTCTCCCTCCAAGAGCTTACCTGCTAATGGGGTGGAGGAGGGAAACCAACCACGGCAACAGTTCTGCAGTAGAGGAGTGTGGCCTTCCCTGACCCCCACATGCTCCTGAGAGACACCTGGGCAACCGGCACCTTTCTCTACCTCAACAGCCATCACCCTGTAATGGTAGTGGTGTCTCCCACCAGTCTATGAGTTGCTTGAGGGCAAGAATGGTTGTTTTCCAACTTCATATTCCCATTCTCCAGCCCAGGCACAAAGTATGTTTCCTGAGTGAGTTCATAAATGAATCTGGTAGAAGTACATGGTTCTTAAAATCCAGGAAAATAAAAGTCTGTGAATGAATTCCTGATTCTTTATGACCTTGTTTTTATTATTCATCTTTTCCATGCAAGTGTTAGGCAGGTTTGTTTCAAATTTTCCTTCCAGGAAAAGAGTCAGATGGTCCCAAGCCCTCATGTGTTTTGGTCCTGCTTTAACTCATCCAAGGCTGCACTGCAGAGATGTTATTCCTGCCGTGCCATGTCTTGTTTGCATGAACTTCTGAATTCCTTCTTTTTCGAAGTATCGAAGAGGACTTTATCCTCAATTTTGGTTATAAAACCAAACTATCCTCACAGTCCGTATATGGCTGTTACAAAGCCTCTTTGTAGATATCTCTTTGAATGCATCCATCTGTCCATCTGTCCCCTGAGCACCTCCAGGCTGTGGATGTGCAAGTCCCCATGGGGTACCACGAGGGATGCGGAGAGAGCCAGGACTCCACGCCTGCTCTCAAAGAACTCAGCAAAGCTTACCAAATGCAGCATGGTTTACTCAGAGCAAAAGCCTGAACCTAACATAGTTTCCTGCTCCCTTTGAATTAAGAGGCGCCTGCCATCTTGTCTATTGGAAGAAATATCACCAGACCGGAGCACAGCCATCTCTCTGTCGTGATTGGAGGCATCGTGGAAGCACCCCAGCGAGCAAACGTGACCATCCAATGTCCTGTAAAAGGTGAGCGTGGTCATTTCCAGTGGGAGAGCACAAGGCCAGCCCAGTGTGGCCGGGAGTCGCCAGCTGGCATTTTGGTAGCTCAGACAGCCCTACAAGCTTAAAAATCTGATTTTCCAGCACCTGACAGAGGATATGTCTCTCAAGGGTGAGCTGACATCAGCTCATGAGACCAGTGTGTAAAACAGAATGCAGTTTAATCATTCTCATTGAGGACTATGAGGACAGGTTCAGGACCTGCCCTGTACACTGGCATGCTCACATTGGCAAGACCAGAACACCCTGTCCCAGGGGGCAGATCTGTGCAAAAGGCCAGCTTCTAGCAGGTGATTGCTTGGTGAGTATGGAGTTGGAGCAAGGAGGTTTGTTGGAAATCATTAGCTGCATCCTCCAGCTGGACAAAGGCTGTGCTAGGCAAGGCCAGGTCGGAGAGTGGGAATGTCAGGGTTCTGTGGCCTAGACTGTCTGTCCTGGACTGTCCTTGGGTGAGCATCACCAGTCTGTGCCTCAGTGGCTCTTTCTGCTTTGTTTACAACAGCAGCTAAACCTTCTTTCTAACTGACTCATCCTTTCTTTAATAGAAATGCCATTTTCAGTCTGACGCTGTCTTCATCTGGGGCTATTCTGTCTCTTTAAGCCATGGATTCCTAAGTCTTACCCCGGGCCCATGCATGCCCCAACTGAGAATGATATTATACGCTGTACACACGTACATTTTATGGGGGCCAGGGGGCCTGTGTGAATAGCTTTGATCAGAGAGACTTACAAACTCCTCAAAATTAAGATCTACTACGTTAGGGTGACCTTGCATGTGCCTGTCATTTACTGTGCATTGATTTAATTCTCTGGGGAGCTGTATTTGCCTGGTCCCCTAGTTCTAACGGGGTACCTGTAGTTGCAGCCCCTTAAGATGAATCTTGCTGAGGCCAGAGAGCCCAAGGTAACCGGAGGAGCCCTTACGGCTGGTCTCGGCACCAGAGTAAAGGTGCACGTAATGACAGGATCCCAGGACACAGCCATCCAGCTCTAAGGCTCTCCCTCCCTGTCATTGTCAGTTAGTTACTTGCCATGTTTCCAGAGCTGCACCTTTGGCTTCACAAGCAGTGGAAAGTTGCTAACCCCCAAGGTATTATTTTTCACCCCTTGGAAGTCTCTGCAGTGTTTGGCCTACGCAGACTTTTGAAAAATCCCTCCAGCCTCCCAACTGACTCCACCCACAAATATGTGAGTTTTCTGGCAAAACACACCTACCATCACAGAACAGGCGGCGTTCTCTGGCTGCAGCAAGGAGAGAAGCAGAACGGAACTCTGTAGTTGCCAAGCCACAAATGTCTAGAGTTTCTGCAGCTCTACACCTGCAGAGGATTCTCAAAATAGATCTGACTTCTATTAAGAGAAACCTCAACTTTTAACATTATTTCTAAATTTCTTACTTCCCCACAATAGTTTACAATTAGGCTTTTGGGGCAACGAGCCATTGAAAGGACTGTGGTGTATTATTTGCTGTCGTTTAAGTCAGGGACTGGATTCAGTGGAAACTGTTTTCGTGAGTGAAGCCTCCAGCTAAGACTATTAAGCTTGTCTTGGTTTATTCTCCGGCCAGGCCCAGTCAGCGTGTGTGCCGTCTCTGACCACTCCTTGACTCTTGCAGTCCCTTGGACCCTGTGCTGTGCCCCCTCAGGCCCGCGATGCAGCTCGGTGTTGGCAGTCTTCCTCTGCCTCTTCCCTCCCCCCCGCCCCACCCCGCCGCTTCAGCTCTTACTAGGAATGGGCCCATTTGGTCTTGCTTTACTTGGCAGTCATCCCCTATGGCCTACACCCCAGGAACTCATCAGGAGGTCTTTCCTTTTCAAAATAAACACCTCATTTTGAATTATGTGCCATTTTAAATAAGCCTGCAGTGAACTTACTGTGTTTTCTTATGGGCAGAAGTCATAGCTAACTTTGCTTTTTATGGAGATTCATCTTTTTAAGTGAAGATGAAGTAATGATGAACTTGATGAAGGGTCGGAAGACTTGGGTTTTACAGACAGATCCGTCACTGGCTAGTATATGACCATAGGTGAGTTCCGTGTCCGTGCTACTCTCATCTCTAAAATAGGAAATACACTATACTAGTGGAAGAAGGGACCTGGGTTATCATCTAACTCAGCCCCATTTGATAGAGGAGGGCATTATAACATTTACACACTTGAATACTGCTTTCCAAAATTACATTTTCATATTGCAAACTGAGATTACATTATTACTGTCAGTCAGTGGCATGTATCAATTTTTCTCTTATGTTTCAGTTACCCTTAAAATGTTTTCTTCTAAGCAGAGCTTATCTATTCATACCTTTTAGACAGATCATAGTTCTTTGTTATAGCCAAATATGTTTTATTTAATGCATGTGGTATAGATATCAATAGTGGTTGTCCCTAGTCGCTCTTATATGAGATTTCTAATCATGATATTAAGTAATAGAACCTGAGAATCTGCATTTCTAAGGGTTAAAAGTTCTAAGTTATTTGCGAGAGTTATTTGTCTTATTCTTAAAAAAAAATTTTCTTCTAAAAATGAGAGGGGTGGGGAGTTTAAACTGCACCCTGTCTGCCACCTTCTGGTAAGAAAGGAAGGCTCGTCTGAGGAAAATGACCAGTAGATATCAAGAGCTGCATACTTTATTTTTTCGTGTGTTAATGCTTAGCAAGAACATTATTTATCCTATAATTTCGTGTTAGGTGTGTATTGGGTTGCTTGTTTTTCTTATTCCTTAAGCTCATTAGAGGTGCAGCTGATCTGAGTCTCTGCTCTAAAGTGTCCTTGTGTGTTGGGCTCCTCTTTAGTCTCCAAGAAACTCTCTCGGCCCACAGGTTGGAATGAGGTTAAGCTAGGAAGATGCTTTGGAAAACAGTTCGGCAATTTCCTTCAAAGTTAAACATTTGACCCAACAATTCTAGTCCTAGTTATATACCCCAGACAAATGAAAACATAAGTTCACACAAAAACTTGTACCCAAATGCTCATAGCAACTTTATTTCTAACAGCCAAAAAGTGGAAAGAATTTAAATATCCATCAGCTAATGAATAGATAAAGAAAATGTAGTATATCCATACAGTGGGATTTTATTTGGTCGTAAAAAGGAATGAAATATTGATACCTGCTAAAACATGGATGAATCTTTAAAAATGATGGTAAGTGAAAGAAGCCAGACACAAAAGATCACACAGTGTATGATTACATATCCATGAAATGTCTAGAATAGTCACATTCATAGAGACCGATTAAAGGCTGCCAGTGGTGAAGAGGAGAGGAAAATGCAAGAGAATGGAGAGTAATGACTAATAGGCACGGGTATCTTTTTGCGGTGATGAAAATGTTCTGGAATTAGATAGTACTGATGGTTGCACAACTTTATGAATACACTAAAAAAAAAAAACCCACTGAATTGTATACTTTGAGAGGGTGAATTTTATAGTATTTAAATTATATCTCATTAAAATCATAATCATAATACAATATATTAGCATGTAAAGTTAAAACTTACGGCACAATCATATATTTTACTTATGGGTGTATGACTATATGGCAAAAATATACAAACATTCATGGGAAGGACATATACCAATGTCAGGATTGTTGGTACTCCTGGGAGAGAAAAGAAGAAAGCAAAGTTTAGGGACAGAACTTTAGCTGTAGGTGTAATGCTTTATTGCTTAAACAAGAACTAAAGCAAATAAGGCAAATTGCTTTCTAGAAAGTCTAAACTTACTAGTGATATAGATTTAAGCCCTACACCTCTGTCATTTCTGAGTTCCCCATTGATAGGAGAGGATGGGGGAATAAGTAGGTAGAAGGTACAAAGCTGAGTGCACACAGTGTGTGTACAAGCAGATGGTGGGAAGCAAGGGTCTAAGCAGGTAGCAGCAGGGTGCTTGGTGGTCCATGAGATGAATAGGGAGAAGGTAAGCCATTCATACCTAAGAGATGCTGGTTAGTTTCAGAAGAAACATATTACATAAATTTAAAGGTATCTTCTTAATCCGGATAATTTTTTAGGCTTAAGATGCTGTGAAATATACCGAGAGTTTTGTTGATGTCTAAGTGAATTATTAGCTTTCTTTACTGGCTTTAATGATTTCCCTTACAGGGGAGGACTTTGAGAAAATTTTTGTGGTGCAGCAAGATTATATGCTTAAATTCCTGAACACAGCCTCATGTGTCTGACAATTATTTTCCCCCGACAACTACTGGTTGACATTATGCAGTGTGGAACTCAGTCACAGTGATTTAACATCTTTAAGTCACAAATCCCTTTGACCACCCCCCACGCCCCGCAAAAAACTCTCTCTCCAGAAAAATACATTTACCCACAACATTTTCCATATAACTTTCAGAATACTTAAAGAGAAAACCTGAGGATAATCTGCTTCCTCTTGTTTTATGAACCGAACATTTTAGTGCTTTTGACCATATTCTAAATTAAAGCTAATTTATTTTGCTTCATCTCTAGTTTTTGAAATGTATCCCCTATTCTGTACTATGTTTCTCTCTTATTTACACCATATACAATCCTTGAAATAGCTAATTTTTTTATAGTACGTTTAAATGCTCTTCTCCCACTCAAAAAGTCTATCCCCCCTCCCTTGTTTTTCCTACGTCTGCCTGTGATAAAGAAATTTTCTCACCATTCTCCTCTCTGAACCCTATATTCAATCAATCAATCAATCACAGATGGTTGGAAATTCCATCCATCTTTCCATCCATTTAGCAAGCATTCACTAAGCATCTACTAAGCCCAGTCTAGTTCCTTAGTGTACAGAGATGAATAAAATCTTGTTTTTCCAGATATATAGACAAGGAAACTGTGATATAGCAAATGCAAAATACAAGTTTTTATGAAGTCACATGGAGGAGAGAATAGTTAAGTCTCCCAAAGGATCAGAGAAGGTTGACAGAAGAGATGACACTATAACCAGGCCACTTGGAACAAAAAGGAAGGCCATTTTTGTTGAAACAACATATATGTGAAAGCACAGAAACATGAGAGCTCCTGGCTTATTTGCAAAACCATAAGCAGATCCACGTGACTTAAAGCAGAGGGTGTGAGGGAGAGTGGGAAGAGGTGGGTTTGGAAGTATACATTGGGACCAGATTGTGAAGGGCTTTTAATGCCACGCTAAAACCCTTGGACTTCCTTTTATTGGAGGTGGGGAGGCAACATTTTTTGTTTTTATTTTTTGGCTCCGCTGCGCAGCACGTGGGATCTTAGTTCCCTGACCAGGGATCAAATCCACACCCCCTGCATTGGAAGCGCGGAGTCTTAACCACTGGATCGCCAAGGAAGTCCCAAGAAATGTTTTAAGTAGAGTAATGGTATGACCCAATCTGTGTTTAAAGAGAACATTCTGTCTACAGTATGGATGCAAAGTTGGGGGGAAAAGAAACTGCAGAAAGCCATAAATTAAGCTCAGTGAAATCGCACCGCTGGTCATTGATTGGATTGTGGAGCCAGGCACTCAAGATATTAAATTAGGATTCCATGCCTCTGGAGAGCTTATCCAAGAGAGAGCAGGTATATCAAGCAGTTAGCAATGGATGTGTCATTAATTGAGGATCTGGGACACAGTCGTCCCCAGGCTAGGGCTGGGACGTTGGCACAGAGGTAAGTCAAACATGGAGAGAAACTACATTGCAAAGAGCTAAGGATTATATGCTGACAGGCAGCATCTCAGTAAGAAACATTAAAAAACCATCAACACTCATCACCCCAGATAACAATAAGTTGAGTACCTAATATGTGTCTGCTTGAATAGGCTATGAGGTGGATATTATCATTGTCTTTGTGTTGCTAAAGAGTAAACATGCTCAGAGATGTGCGATTACTTTTTTTTTTTTTAAGATATTTTTGATTTTTGATGTGGACCATTTTTAAAGTCTTTATTGAATTTGTTACAATATTGCTTCTGTTTTATGTTTTGGTTTTTTGGCCACGAGGCACGTGTGATCTTAGTTCCCCGACCAGGGATCAAACCCGCCCCC
>NW_006798027.1:1442739-1501427 GCF_000442215.2 Lipotes vexillifer
ATTGGAAGGCGAAGCCTTAGCCACTGACCGCCAGCGAAGTCCCCACGTGCAGTTACTTACCCGTGTGTATATATGTAACGAGTGTGGCAGCTAAGATTTAATCCCAAGTCTGTGTGACTCCAAAGGAACTGGAGGGAGAAGGAGGCTCTGGGCTTGAGACAGCAGAATGGGCACCCAGGTGGTCTAATCAGAGAGGAGCGTGTCAAAGCAGAGGTCTGAGGCAGGACTTAGGAAGTGCTGCAGCTTAGGGACAAGGTGTCAGAGGCTCAGGTATGAGCAGCAGCCAGTGCTCACTGGAGAACTGTCCCATGGTGGGAGGTCTAGGATCCAGGCAGAGTCCACGGAGAGGCTGGCCTCTTGCCAGCCTGCAGGATGCCAGCCAGTGTTAGGCCAGAGGTCTACCTGAGTGTCCCCCCTCTGTCCCCAGGAGGATTGAGGCCCCACCTTGATGCATGCCTCGCCCATCACTATGAATGTGCCTATTCTAGACACTGCAGTAGCAGGAAAGGAACATGGCGAGTCATGCACCATGCGGTAATGACTCCCCACTGCCTCACCTAACCCTTGATATACTTGCCTCAGACCTCTTTGTACTCATACTTGGATTATGTAAAGCAATTGTCTGTTCTCTGAAGATCCGCTGAAGATTCTGAATGCTCCTTGGAACATGATTTTCTTCTCCTTTGATCCATCTCAATTTCCCATTTGGAGGAAACGTGAATCTCTACACAGTCAAGAAGTAGAAGGAAATGCTGGCATAAGGTAGCTAGATGTGCAGAATGAAAAACAGAAAGGGCTATTCAAGCACCTATCAAATTTCATACTTACTGCAAAAAAACCATGTGCTTGGGCTTCTGTTTCTGCAGAAACTGAGTCCCGCCTTCTCTTGAAGCATTCAGACCACAGCTCTCGTGGGCCAGTCCTGTCATCAACAACACTTCTTTCCTCCCCAAATATCTATTCCCCACTCGTGTCAGTCCCACCAATATGTTTCTCTGCCCTGAAAACTTCACAGACACCCAGCCCTGTGTTAACCTTCACCCCTTCACATTGTAAAAACAGCTGACCCACAAGGCCTTTTATCATGTAATTTCACGTTGTGTCCATTTATTCTCTGTCCTCCAAATAACCATGCACCTTTCTTCTGTGTGCCATCAACAGACCAGTGGAGAAACAGAGTTTCGAATTGTAGGTTCCATGGAGCCTTGTCAGGGACCCCAAACTTACCTTTCAACCCTACCTACCCTCTCCCACAGCATACAGTACAACTGAGAGACCTCCACGTTTCTGCAGTTTTGTGAATTGGACTTCCTTATATATACATAAAAAAAAAAAAAAGGTTAAGAATTGGTTCTGCTACTGTTTGAAAGCCACTGGTTGGAACGCTAGAATAGGGCTTATGACTCCCAAACTAATATATAAGCTCTCTGCCATGATAGCTTTTACCCCCATGGGTTTTTCATTACCACAGTCCTGATATGAAGACGCATAAAGCCCACCTAAATTGTAATGACTCGGTCCTGGGGGAGCCTGCTGGATGCTGATCCCATAGGCAGGGTTCCTCCTGGGCTCCTCCTCTTTGCTTTCTGACTTCAGGTCTTCTCTTGGTGATCTTCTGAAGCTCAGGTTTCTAATGTGACAAGTTGCTTCACTCCCCCAGGTCTCCAAGTGGTGCCTGGGGCGGGCCCTGTGTCCTCTTGGCTCCTCAGATGCTGTCGGAGCGGAAGCCAGAGTGGTCGGTGCTGAGCTCCCCAGACCTGTCTGAGATCTGCTAGGGAGCAGTTGGGGAGCTTTCCTTTAAAGGCAGTAAGAGGCAACGCCTCAAACCAATCGTATCTGCTTATCTTGTTAGAAAGGCCCTACTTGCTCTCTGCCCCCCCAGGGGTCTCAACTTTAGCTCTTTTATGCTCTGAGATCCCCTGGACATGGGTGGAGAGCTCAGGATAGCTGTGGACTCTGGAGGAATCCTTCTCGTGTTAAACACACAGAACCATCAGAAGCCCTCGGATGACTTGTTTGTCCACGTTCACTCCTCTGCCCTAATTGCGCCTTCCTAGAGAGAGAGCAGGGTGCACAGGACCCACAGAAGGTGGGGACTTGAGGAGAGGAAATTTAGTTGGAATTCAACCTCCAGAAATTTTAAAAAGCTTCTCGGTACAGCCTGAAAAAGGCATTCAGGAACTATTGATGTTAGAAAAAGAGTCACTGTGAGGAGAACACCCCACATTAGGGTGCGATAACAGAGGACCGGAATAGAATTTCAGCATCTTTAGTAACATCCCAATTTAGGAGCCCCTCTGTTTCTTCTTATTTTTCATTCATTTATTCCCGCCAGTTATGTATTTGATAATTGAATACCCATGTGTTCATTTTCATGACTGACAGACAATCTGCTCAAGCCATTTTATTATCATGGGTAGTGTCAGTTCAGGCCTGGACATCACCTCCGACCCCACCCCACCCTGCCCTGAGAGAGTCTGATTTAGTTTGTCTGCGGTATGGCCTGAGAATCAAGGTTTTTTAAAGCTCCCGAGAAGATTCTAATGTGTAGCCAAGGTTAAGGTTAAGAGCCAGTAACTGGGGCCAAAGTGTCTCCTGGAACTTATCTCAAATGTTGTCTCAAAATGAGAGACTCTCCCTCAGGAAACAGTGGGTAGCAAGGAGTGAACCAGAAACTGGGGTTAAATGGCAGGGCCGGGGCCATGCTCTGGGCTCATTCTGAAGGTGGAATAGGCATGTCAGCATGTTCAAAGGTCCACAAAGGAGCAATCAGCTTCAGTGTCAGAGGGGTTCATGGAAGAGCGGCCTTAAGATGGCTCTTTAAGAATTAGTAGAAATTTTCCAAGTGATAAAGGAGAATAGCAACTAAGTCCCTAGTGGAGAGAAGGCTCGTAGAAAATCTTAGTGATTACCCACAGTGAGGTGAGAACGATGAGTTTCCTGGGGCCGAAGGATGAGCTGTTGTGAGCAGTGGTACCCGTACACGGAAGGGCTTTTGTGCTTTTCTCCTCCAAGAAGTGTCAAAGCTATGGAGCTAGGAAAACTGAATCTTACTCCCCATCACTCCTAAGGAGAGAAGAACTGCTCAACAGGGTAAGTGGGGCAGCTCAGAGACACAAGAGAAGCGTCATTGCCTTGAGGGAGGAGGAAAGGGAGCCTTGGGGAGTCAACCAAGCCTTGAGAGATCACCCCGGGAGCTCCACTGACAGCAGCCCACACGTAGTTCCCAGGGTTTGCTGGTGGCTGCAGCAAGATCAACTTGTAGGTCATGGTGTATGACTTCCAAACAAGCCATACATTGAATGAATGTAGCTTTTAAGGAACGTATCAAAGCTCTTTGTCGATCCACGTCCCGTTACATTGATGGATTACCAAAATTGATGTTGATCAGGAAGGGCCTCCGAATGTCCCAAGATTATCCCCATTTGAGCTGCTGTTGAGGAATTCCCTGTGCTGGGGCCAGTGGTTGTCACCACTTGTAAACTCCAGCATGCATCCCTGCACTTGATTTGCACCAGCTTTGACTTAGAGTCTTGTTCTTCAGGGAACCACTGGAGGTTTTCGGTTTTCAGGTAATATATAGAATAACTCTCAGGGGTCCTTTCTAGCCTATAAGCGAGACCCCAGAGGACACTAGCCAGCAGTGAACTGTGTAGTGTTTGTGAGATACGACTGTTGGAGTTAAAGAGAACTGCTCAGTCCCAAGCAAAGCAGGAGTCCAGGGTTGCTGACAGGTCAGGGCTGACCACACCAGGAAGAGGACTTGCTGGCACCCTTCCTCTATGGCAAATTAAACACGTTTTAAAAACCTTTGAGGAAAGACTCTTGATTATGGAATTGGGGATCGATGCTATGACCCAGATTGTTTCTAGGTCCTCAGGTCAAATTACTTGGGCACCTGATTATGCCCATCTGTTAACAGAATTCTACTAAAGAGGAAGTACTTCCGTAGCTATTTAAGAGAATTCTGTGAACGGAAAAAGCCAGAGCCTTATATTTGGAGGAAGTTATGGATATGGCCTCATTGAAGGATAATGCTTTATATCCAAAAAACATAGTTACATATCTATTGCCAAAAGAACAAAAGGGTATGCAGTTAAAAGAGGGAAATGCCTTGCAAAATGTACTGCATTGTAAAGATTGACCCACCAGTCAAGAAGGGTATGTACCTTTTGTGCTAGTAGCTTTGAGATATTCTCTTTGACACTGAAACTGTGAACTCTTGTTCATTTGTTTCATGGATTAGTAACGATTCCCTTTGTGCTTTGCCTACGCTGTGTTCAGTTTGCCTCTAATCTTATAAACTGGCAACATCATTTCTTCCCATGCCCTGGAGGTGACTAGTGGTAGCTTAAATGTTCAGTTTTCATCTGTGAAAAAAAGACAGTATGAGTGTTGAGTAGCTGGAGGAAACAAACCAATGAACAAAACATACAAGTGTAATAATGTATGTGATACATTGACAGAAAAATCTAGCATTTTAGAGCAGTCTGAAGAGGCCAAGGATTTTATAGTATAGAATATTTCATGAGCCCTTCAAGGGTGAAGGAAATTTGTCTTTAAACAGTGACTATTTTAACCAATGGACAGATCATCCAAGATGAAAATAAATAAGGAAACACAAGCTTTAAATGATACATTAAACAGGATGGACTTAATTGATATTTATAGGACACTCCATCCAAAAACAACAGAATACACATTTTGCTCAAGTGCTCATGGAACATTCTCCAGGATAGATCATATCTTGGGTCACAAATCAAGCCTTGGTAAATTTAAGAAAATTGAAATTATATCAAGTATCTTTTCCGACCACAACGCCATGAGATTAGATATCAATTATAGGAAAAGAGCAGTAAAAAATACAAACACATGGAGGCTAAACAATACACTACTTAGTAACGAAGTGATCACTGAAGAAATCAAAGAGGAAATTAAAAAATACCTAGAAACAAATGACAATGGAGATACAACGACCCAAAACCTATGGGATGCAGCAAAAGCAGTTCTAAGAGGGAAGTTTATAGCAATACAAGCCCACCTTAAGAAGCAGGAAACATCTCGAATAAACAACCTAACCTTGCACCTCAAGCAATTAGAGAAAGAAGAACAAAAAAACCCCAGAGTTAGCAGAAGGAAAGAAATCATAAAAATCAGATCAGAAATAAATGAAAAAGAAATGAAGGAAACAATAGCAAAGATCAATAAAACTAAAAGCTGGTTCTTTGAGAAGATAAACAAAATAGATAAACCATTAGCCAGACTCATCAAGAAAATAAGGGAGAAGACTCAAATCAATAGAATCAGAAATGAAAAAGGAGAAGTAACAACTGACACTGCAGAAATACAAAAAATCATGAGGGATTACTACAAGCAACTCTATGCCAATAAAATGGACAATCTGGAAGAAATGGACAAATTCTTAGAAATGCACAAACTGCCAAGACTGAATCAGGAAGAAATAGAAAATATGAACAGACCAATCACAAACACTGAAATTGAAACTGTGATTAAAAATCTTCCAACAAACAAAAGCCCAGGACCAGATGGCTTCACAGGCGAATTCTATCAAACATTTAGAGAAGAGCTAACACCTATTCTTCTCAAACTCTTCCAAAATATAGCAGAGGGAGGAACACTCCCAAACTCATTCTACGAGGCCACCATCACCTTGATACCAAAACCAGACAAGGATGTCACAAAGAAAGAAAACTACAGGCCAATATCACTGATGAACATAGATGCAAAAATCCTCAACAAAATACTAGCAAACAGAATCCAACAGCACATTAAAAGGATCATACACCATGATCAAGTGGGGTTTATTCCAGGAATGCAAGGATTCTTCAATATACGCAAATCTATCAATGTGATTAACCATATTAACAAATTGAAGGAGAAAAACCATATGATCATCTCAATAGATGCAGAGAAAGCTTTTGACAAAATTCAACACCCATTTATGATAAAAACCCTGCAGAAAGTAGGTGTAGAGGGAACTTTCCTCAATATAATAAAGGCCGTATATGACAAGCCCACAGCCAACATCATCCTCAATGGCGAAAAACTGAAAGCATTTCCACTAAGGTCAGGAACAAGACAAGGTTGCCCACTCTCACCACTCTTATTCAACATAGTTTTGGAAGTTTTAGCCACAGCAATCAGAGAAGAAAAGGAAATAAAAGGAATCCAAATCGGAAAAGAAGAAGTAAAGCTGTCACTGTTTGCAGATGACATGATACTATACATAGAGAATCCTAAAGATGCTACCAGAAAACTACTAGAGCTAATCAATGAATTTGGTAAAGTAGCAGGATACAAAATTAATGCACAGAAATCTCTGGCATTCCTATATACTAACGATGAAAAATCTGAAAGTGAAATCAAGAAAACACTCCCATTTACCATTGCAACAAAAAGAATAAAATATCTAGGAATAAACCTACCTAAGGAGACAAAAGACCTGTATGCAGAAAATTATAAGACACTGATGAAAGAAATTAAAGATGATACAAACAGATGGAGAGATATACCATGTTCTTGGATTGGAAGAATCAACATTGTGAAAATGACTCTACTCCCCAAAGCAATCTATAGATTCAATGCAATCCCTATCAAACTACCACTGGCATTTTTCACAGAACTAGAACAAAAAATTTCACAATTTGTATGGAAACACAAAAGACCCCGAATAGCCAAAGCAATCTTGAGAACAAAAAATGGAGCTGGAGGAATCAGGCTGCCTGACTTCAGACTATACTACAAAGCTACAGTAATCAAGACAGTATGGTACTGGCACAAAAACAGAAAGATAGATCAATGGAATAGGATAGAAAGCCCAGAGATAAACCCATGCACATATGGTCACCTTATCTTTGATAAAGGTGGCAGGAATATACAGTGGAGAAAGGACAGCCCCTTCAATAAGTGGTGCTGGGAAAACTGGACAGGTACATGTAAAAGTATGAGATTAGATCACTCCCTAACACCATACACAAAAATAAGCTCAAAATGGATTAAAGACCTAAATGTAAGGCCAGAAACTATCAAACTCTTAGAGGAAAACATAGGCAGAACACTCTATGACATAAATCACAGCAAGATCCTTCTTGACCCATCTCCTAGAGTAATGGAGATAAAAACAAAAATAAACAAATGGGACCTAATGAAACTTCAAAGCTTTTGCACAGCAAAGGAAACCATAAACAAGACCAAAAGACAGCCCTCAGAATGGGAGAAAATATTTGCAAATGAATCAACTGACAAAGGATTAATCTCTAAAATTTACAGGCAGCTCATGCAGCTCAATAACAAAAAAATAAACAACCCAATCCAAAAATGGGCAGAAGACCTAAATAGACATTTCTCCAAAGAAGATATACAGACTGCCAACAAACACATGAAAGAATGCTCAACATCATTAATCATTAGAGAAATGCAAATCAAAACTACAATGAGATATCATCTCACACCAGTCAGAATGGCCATCATCAAAAAATCTAGAAACAATAAATGCTGGAGAGGGTGTGGAGAAAAGGGAACACTCTTGCACTGCTGGTGGGAATGTGAATTGGTTCAGCCACTATGGAGAACAGTATGGAGGTTCCTTAAAAAACTACAAATAGAACTACCATATGACCCAGCAATCCCACTACTAGGTATATACCCTGAGGAAACCAGAATTCAGAAAGAGTCATGTACCAAAATGTTCATTGCAGCTCTATTTACAATAGCCCGGAGATGGAAACAACCTAAGTGCCCGTCGTCGGATGAATGGATAAAGAAGATGTGGCACATATATACAATGGAATATTACTCAGCCATAAAAAGAAACGAAATTGAGCTATTTGTAATGAGGTGGATAGATCTAGAGTCTGTCATACAGAGTGAAGTAAGTCAGAAAGAGAAGGACAAATACCGTATGCTAACACATATATATGGAATTTAAGAAAAAAAAAATGTTATGAAGAACCTAGGGGTAAAACAGGAATAAAGACAGAGACCTACTGGAGAACAGACTTGAGGATATGGGGAGGGGGAAGGGTGAGGTGTGTTAGGGCGAGAGAGAGACATGGACATATATATACTAACAAACGTAAGGTAGATAGCCAGTGGGAAGCAGCCGCATGGCACAGGGAAACCGGCTCGGTTCTTTGTGGCTGTCTGGAGGGGTGGGATAGGGAGGGTGGGAGGGAGGGAGACAAAGAGGGAAGAGATATGGGAACATATATATATGTATAACTGACTCACTCTGTTATAAAGCAGAAACTAACACACCATTGTAAAGCAATTATACCCCAATAAAGATGTTAAAAAATAAAAATAAAAAAAAAATAAACAGTGACTATTTTAAAGACACCCCAGAGGTGCAGACTTTTTGCAACACGTGTTTTTCACAGCCCCTCCAGATCTGAACTTTTTTTCCATAACGTTTGCCTTTCAAAAACGATTTCAGCATTGTGGAAACAGAACGTTGAATATCTCAGAGCTGTAAGTCTTGGGGGAAATAGCCTGTCTTTGAGGTTAGATAAACAAGTTTAAACTATTTCTGACATTTTATGGCTGTTTCAACAGAGCAAACATTTGTAGGTCTGAAAGACCATAAAGAATTCCACCTGAGTTTCCTCTGGCCTCTGCGGTTCTTTGAAAACATTCACAGGTGCAATGATGCTCTAGGTGTTGAGTTGCAGGGTCAGCTCCTTTCCTCAGCACTGGAGACCTTTGTCTCCCCCTTTACATATAAAAAGTTGCCGGGCTTCCCTGGTGGCGCAGTGGTTGAGAATCCGCCTGCCGATGCAGGGGACACGGGTTCGTGCCCTGGTCCAGGAAGATCTCACATGCCGCAGAGAGGCTGGGCCCGTGAGCCGTGGCCGTGGCCGCTGAGCCTGCGCGTCCGGAGCCTGTGCTCCGCAACGGGAAAGGCCACAAAGGTGAGAGGCCCGCACACAAAAAAAAAAAAAAAAAAAAAAAAAAAGTTGCCAAGTTTAGTTTTGTTTTCCTGAAATTCCTATCTGTGTAGAACATTACTATCTGTGTAAGCTCAGTATCATACCCTTGCCATCGTGGAGGTTTAGGTTTAAATTGTCTCTGACCCCTGTCAGTTCCAGAAGGGTTCGGAGATTCCAAAGCCTTCTGGAAGTGACTTTGGAGAGTTCTTGGGGGGCTTACACTGCCCTGGACCCTCTGCTTCTCACTCTCTCTTGCGCCGACCTGGTATGGTCTCTCTTTTGCCCTCCATCAACCAAGGATGAAAAACTCACTTCCTTGACTGGTTTCTGCTCATAGGAGGACATCCACTAATACCAAGCATTTGGCAAGGTTTTCAGGCAAGGCCGAAGATGCAGGGGTCATGGCAAAGGCATGTCAGGACTCAGCCCCTCTCCTCCCTGTTCTCCTTCACCCTCAGCCTTCCTGTCCTCACCCCTAACCTCCTGGGATCGCCATAGGAACTCTAGATTCTTCTCTCCCTCTTACGCAACCCCTGCCTACAAATGCAGGCATCTAAACCTTGCAAGGTATTCTGAAGGAGAAGCGTCACCTTCTTTAGAAGACAACCAGAGGGACTTCCCTGGCGGTCCGGTGGTTAAGAATCCGCCTTCCGATGCAGGGGACACGGGTTCGATCCCTGGTCGGGGAACTAAGATCTCACGTGCCGCGGGGCAGCTGAGCCCGTGCGCCACAGCTACTGAGCCCGTACGCCTCAGCTAGAGAGAAGCCTGTGTGCCGCCACGAAGAGCCTGCGCACTGCAGCTAAGACCCCGTGCAGCCAAAAAATAAAAATAAATAAATTTTAAAAACAAATATTTTTTAAAAAATGAAATGAAAGAGCTCTAAAGCTTAAAAAAAAAAAAAGAAAAGAAAGAAAAAAGAAAACCAGAGTTATATACTATAGATCAGAACAATTTCTCCGACCTGTAGTTTGTTCCATTCAGTTTATTTCAACACGCCTGCTGTGTGTAATGCACTGCTCTGGGGTTCCTGAGGACAATCTGCATGTCTCAGCCCTGAGGAAACTCGCTGGCTGATGGTTGCCTGAGGCCTCACATGAAGTGAGAGGCCCATAGAGTGTGTCTCCTTAGATGGCTGAAAAAAGAGGCCGACTCCCGAGAGGAGTCGTACCCTCCTTGTACTCTGCTGAAAGCCTAGCGGTGGGAGAAGCTGATGTTCAGCAATCCGGCAAAGCTAGGACCCCAGCACCTAGAGGAGTGCGGGCACATAGTAGGCACTTCCAGAGCATTCGGTGGATGTGATGGATTCTTGTCTGCATAAAGGTGTAGGCGATTGTTGGTGGGGGGATGGTCTGAGTGGCAGATGTGTCGTCTCCTACACCGAGTGATGTAAGCACAGGCACAGGAGACTGAAAGCAACTAGGAAGTCATAGAGAATCAGAATAACTAGTGACCAAAATGGACTCCAAAAAAATCATGCTGGGAGGTTTCCCTTTTTTAAAACATTTCTGCTGAACGGTAAGTTCTGCTGAGATGAACCGCAGAATTCCTGAGCACAGCGTTCACACCACCATCCTCACCAGCCCCTACTCTGCGTTTCAGAACGACTGAGGTGGGGTGCCTTCAGGGAGCATCCTGAAACGGGAGCTCATTCCCCTCTTGGAATCATCTGCAGCTCAGACTTCGGGTCGGCTGAACTGCGGAGAGGCTCTGGAGGTTGTCAGGAGCCCTGGGTAGCCAGAGGAGCCTGGTCACTCCGTGCTGGTGCGGCCAGAGCAGGATGGCACTTCAGGAATTGAGACTGCGCCCCCTAGATGCTCTAAGGTGACGTCCTTCCCTTAGGGTCTCAGCCAGCCAGGGGTGTGAATGCAGCAGAACCTGTTTCCTAAGGTCTTGAGGACGGGTGAGCCCTATGACAGGCAGCAACCCCAAAGTCAAGTCCTCCTCTACAGCTGCCTTAGCTTAGGCTGTTATACCAAAATACCATAGACTGGGTGGCTAAAACAACAGACATTTATTTCTCCCAGTGTTGGAGGCTGGGAAGTCCAAGGTCAAGGTGCCGGAAGGCTCGGTGTCTGGTGAGAACTCCTCCTGGCTTACAGACAGCCATCTTCTCAGTGTTTCCTCACATGATGGAAAGAGAGAGAGATCTCCACTATCTTCCTTTTTTTTTTTTTTTTTTTTTAAGGGTACTCATCCCATCATGGGAGATGCACCCTCATGAACTTATCTAAAGCTCATTACCTTCCCAAAGCCCCATTTCCAAATGCCATCCTATGGGCGGTTAGGGCTTCAACAGATGAATTTGCTGGTGGAGGTGGGAGGAATGAAGCATGAACATCCAGTCCATAACAAGAGCCTTGAACGCTTTTTTTTTTTTATTATTATTATTGGAGTATAATTGCTTTACAATGTTGTGTTAGTTTCTGCTGTACACCGAAGTGAATCAGCTATATGTATACATCTATCCCCTCCCTCTTGGACCTCCCTCCCACAGCCGCCCCCATCCCACCCATCTAGGTCATCACAGAGCACCGAGCTGAGCTCCCTGTGCTATATAGCAGGTTCCCACTAGCTATCTGTTTTACACATGGTAGTGTATATATGTCAATCCTAATCTCCTAATTCATCTCCCCCTCCCCTTCCCCCCTCGTGTCCGCATGTCCGTTCTCTATGTCTGCATCTCTATTCCTGCCCTACAAATAGGTTCATTGGTACCATTTTTCTAGATTCCACATATATGCGTTAATATACGATATTTGTTTTTCTCTTTCTGACTTACTTCACCCTGTACAACAGACTCTAGGTCCATCCACATCTCTACAAATGACCCAGTTTTGCTCAACATCACTAATTATTAGAGAAATGCAAATCAAAACTACAGTGAGGTATCACCTCACACCGGTCAGAATGGCCGTCGCCAAAAAGAGCCTTGAATGCTTTCAATTCGACACACTCTTCTGAGCACCTCCTACATGCCCAGCTGACAGCAAGGAGCTCCCGGAAAGATGCGATACTGACCATGACATAACGTGATCAATGCGATAGTGTGCGCACGAATACAACGCTGTAGGAACTGGGAGGAGTAGACAGGCAGCTCAGTGTGGGAGGTCCCAGGAGGTGTGACCAGGCCCATGAAGATAAAAAGGTAGGAACATTCCAGAGTGAAGAGCATGGGTAGGATAGCTGGCATGCAAGGGCAGGCTTTGCTGCAGGACACGGAATTGGCTACAGTCTGAGGTCTGTGCAAGGAGAGACCCAGCAGGAGGGTTGGAAAGTCAGGCTAGGAGTGTGGCTGGAGCTAAGTGATGTGGAACTGACAATGCCAGGGCCACGAGCTTCTGAAGGCAGTCAGGGCCCAGCACTTTGCTCCCTCTGACTTTGCATGAAGAATTGTTGGCCCAGGAGTGGGACTGCTGGATCATACAGTAGTTCTGTAATTAGTTTTTTAAGGAACCTCCATACTGTTCTCCATAATGGTTGTCCCAACTTACATTCCCACCAATGGTGTAGGAGGTACTCAATACTCTATAATGACCTATTTGGGAAAAGAATCTAAAGAAGAGTGGCTATACGTATATGTATAACTGTTTCACGTTGCTGTACACCTGAAACTAACAGAACGTTGTAAATCAACTATACTCCAATAAAAATTTAAAAAAAAACAAGAATTGTTGGGAAGTGGGGAATCCAG
The DNA here is from genome assembly GCF_000442215.2 of Lipotes vexillifer. NCBI lineage: Eukaryota > Metazoa > Chordata > Mammalia > Artiodactyla > Lipotidae > Lipotes > Lipotes vexillifer. Next base: position 1,455,382 of record NW_006798027.1, read on the forward strand.
CTGAGAGGTTGCTTCAGTAACTAAGGCAGGAACTCTGGCCCTGAGCCATAGCGCTGACCGTGAGAATGGAGAAGAAGAGATGACCCAGGAACATCCTAAGTTAGAAGTGACTTTTTTTTTCTAACTTGGTGGCAAATGAAACATGGAGGATGCAGAGGCGAGATCCGGGCGTGGCTCTGAGGCTCCGAGGTGGGGAGGTTGGATAGATGCGGTGCTGAAATGATGATGCGGAACAAGCCTACGGGGAGGTAAGAGGAGAGGGGAGAACGAATTTGCTGTGGGACTTACTGCGTTTGAGGCACCTTTGGGACTCGCGGATGGGAGACGTCCAGGAACTGTTGGTGTTGAACTCGAGGGACGGGTTCAGGTTGGACAGGCAGATGTGGGCATTGTCAACATAGGAATTATCACTGTGTTCTTAAAAGCTGATGAACTTGGCCAGGTTAGTTGTGTAGAGTGAGGAGGAAGAGGTCGGGCCATATTCTGCTGTGGTCTCATCCTCCTCATTGCAAACTTCTTATCTCCGACATTTTCTTTTGGAATACGATGATGCCAGTTTGTTCCCAGAAGTGCGTGCTGCTGTGGCCATTTGGCCATCTGGGTTGTTTTCATACCTACATTTTTAGTCCAGACGCCCGTGGTTACAAGTGTCAGAGACCCACCTCGAACTGGCTCAAGAAAAATAGAGAAGTTACTGGCTCTGGAAACTGAAAAGTCCTAGGGTGCAGCTAACTTTGGACACATCTAGATTCAGGAACATAAATGATTTTGTCAAGAATCTGTCTCTGGCTCTCAGCATTTTTTTTTTCTGTTTTTTTTTTTGTTTTTTTTTTTTTGAGATTAGATAGAGGCAGATCACGTAGTGCCATATAAGCCATCATAAGCACTCTGTTTTTTATTCTGAATGAGATGGAAGCCATTGGAGGAATGACATGATCTGACTTATGTTTCAGGAGAAACACTCTGGCTACCATGTTGAAAATAGACTAGGGAATCAAAGAGTGAAAGGAAGGCCAGTGTGGGAGCAGTGAGAACGGTTAGGAAGATTTTGCAAATTCCAGGTGAGTGAAGCCACCTTTAGATAGCCTGACCTTGACTCCACTCCCCCTTCCAGCTACTGCCTCATTCCTCGATTTCCATCATAGCAAAACGCCTCGAGTAGTTTGTACAGTCTCCAATTTCATCTCCCCTCATCCTCTCGTGAGCTCACTCCAGCCAAGTTTATCCGCACCACTCAACCTTCAGAGCTGTCGTCAAGGTTACCAACAGGCCCACCATGTAAGTCTGTGCATTGCCAATTCAGTGGTCAATCCTCAGACCTTTTACTTGGCCCTTTGACAGTGGCTATTCCCTCCCTCCTTCATGAAATACTTTCTCATCAGCTTCTGGGAAACCACGCTCCCAGTTCTACACCCACCGTATCACCTGTTCCTTTTCAGCCTCCTCCGCTGGCTTTGCCTCACATCTCTGATCTCTAAGTTAAGGTACCTCAGAACTAGTCCTCAGACGTTTTCTGCTCTCTAGCTGTACTCACTCCCTCATCAATCTCATTCATGCTCAAGGATTCAAATGTCACCTGTATGCTGACAACTCCTAGATTTGTATTTCCAGCCCAGACCTTTCCTCTAAGCCCTAGGTGAACAGATCCAAGTTGCCTGTTCAGCATCCCCCAGTGAATATCAGATGTTTCAAACCTAACCTATCCAAAACTGAATGCCTGAGTTTTGCTCCCAAAATTGCTTCTTCATGGAGTTTTTCTCTGAGTCTCAGAGAATGGCAGTGCCTTTATTTCAGTTGCGTGAGCCTAAAATCTTGACATCATTTTTTTTTTTTTTTTTTTTTTTTTTTGCGGTATGCGGGCCTCCCACTGCTGTGGCCTCTCCCGTTGCGGAGCACAGGCTCCAGAGGTGCAGGCTCAGCGGCCATGGCTCACGGGCCCAGCCACTCCGCGGCATGTGGGATCCTCCCGGACCGGTGTACGAACCTGCGTCCCCTGCATCGGCAGGCGGACTCCCAACCACTGCGCCACCAGGGAAGCCCTTGACATCATTTTTGACCTGCATTTCTCTCTGACATAGCCCTCTATCCATCAATCCCCCATTCCCCAGAGAAATCCTTCAAAATATATCCACCTTCAAAATATATCCAGAATCTGAACATTTCTCACAACTTCAGTTGCTACCAAGCTGCTCCAACCCACCATCATCTCTAGGCTGGATTGTAATCACAGCCTCCTTGCTGGTCTCCCTCTCTGCCCTTGCCCCCTACAATCTACTCTCAATGTAGCAGTCCAAGTAATCCTTTAAAATCAAGAGTCAGAACACACAACTCTTCAGAGCCTTTAGAATAAAAACCAGAGCCTTACGATGACCTATAAGGCTCTCTATGATCTGAGCGCCCACCCGACCTGCCATTTCTCTGACCTTGCTCACATCCCTGCAGCCACAGTGTTCTTTTATCTTTTTCCAAAATAAGAGAAGCATGCCCTGGAGTCTAGTCTGATGAAGCCTAGGGGACTGCTTCTCAGAACAGTGCTTTCAGATGCAGACTATATATTATAAAAGAAAACCAATTATAATCAAAATACAGATATCACAATATTAATAAAGCAAGTATGCGATCTAATAATATATGTTTCTTTACTAATGCATTCAATTGAAAAGCTAACATTCATCCAATAAATACCATAGTTTTGAAGTAGTGATGGTATAAAAGATACTGTGAGATATCTGTAAGAATTATAATGTGATGTGAAAACATCTGTGATTTCCATTGGCTTCAGCGTCCAAGGTACTGCTACCTTGGTTTGTTGCTTATGTTCATAGTTGATGGAAATGCTAAATCTCAGCTGGAGTAAGTGGAAAGGTCACAAACCCCTGAATTCCATCTATGGACCTACATGAGGTTCAGGGACCCCATGGTAAGAACCCTGCTTCAGGGCTGAAGCGTGAGCTGTTCTCTCTGCCTGGAGTGCTCTTCCCTGAGGACCCTGCGTGGCTTGTTTTACCTCGCTGAAGGGCTTTAGTACCCCTCTTTTCAATTTAGAATTGACCGCACTGTTGCTTGCATGCTTCTTTTGATAGAGGCATAATGAATAAGCCAATACATGTGAAGTGCTTCAGGGTCTCTCACTGTAAGAGGTTTTATAATTTGAGAAAACTCCCCTTAATTGGGACTAGTTGCAGAAGGTAAATCTGAATATCCTTAAATTGTAAAATATTTTCAAACTTAGTGTTGCTTTAAAAAATGTTCAGTTACTCAAGAGAAAAAATATTCAGTTACTCAAGAAAGAGTGTTGCTTTAAAAAATGTTCAGTTACTTAGCAGAGGTCTTAAAGGAATCCCTTTAATTAATAAATAACAATTTAAATTCACATATATGGAGGCTAGTTAAGTGTTCAAAGGGATTTCTGAAATGTTTTACATTTTTCGCCTCAAAATATTTACGGAGGTTATTTTCCTCCCAGCTAATACTGCCCTTTTCTAAATAACCACAGATTCCAAAATAATAGTGTCTGAATTTATGAAGATTTTTAATAATAGAGTCAGCATTTTATCTTTGCCATTTGAAAGAGAACACTGGCGTGAATAACCAGGAAGTCATGCTGACGTATCTTTGGGATATAATTTTCTTCTAGTAGATCCATTCCCTAGTTCACTCATTTATGCATTCAGCAAATATTCATTTGTCTACCCTTTGCCAGGCGCTATCCTCATGATCTACTGGAGAGGTGAGAGATTAATGCAGTCATAATGCTCAAGAAGAGTGCTGGTCATACGAGGTACATAATAAAAGTGAGTTGAATAAATATATAAAGTGACAGGTGGGTGGACGGATGAACGGATGAATTTATCTCTCACATATCCTTCAGCTGAAAGGAATCCCAAGAGAAATTTAACCTAGTCTCTCATCTTTACCCTTGACATTTTTGAGCAGTATGGTCTGAGGCTTTCAGGAAACCGCAGATTTACTTCTGTGGTCTTTAGGCAGAAAAGAGGGAGACCTGATTTGCTCTTCCTAATGTTACCCTTTGAAATAAAAATAAAGTGTGTAAAAGAGATACCAAGTATAGTCAGCACTGGGAGCAGAGATGCTGGTTGGGATCTATCTAGATGGGCCAGGAGGAATTTCTGCTCATTAGAGCTCTGAGTCAGAATGCTGAGGTTAGGTGGTAAAAATGGCATTGAACTAGCACTCAAGAAGCACACGAGAGCATCCACTGCATCACCAAGGTCAGTCTTAGGTAGTGTATGTGCTGTGTCCCCAAGAAAATCTAGAAAAGCAAGATGATTCATTGGTTGTTCAGTGGCATGTTTTTCAATCTCCACATCTGTGTGATTTTCCAGGTTTCCTCGTGAAATTAACTTCTAGTTGCATGCGATATCTTTTTGCATCCCTTCACTTTCAGTCTGTGTGTATCCTTACATCTAAAGGGAGTCTCTTGTAGGCAGCATGTGGATGGGTCTTGGTTTTTCATCCATTCAACCCCTCTGTGTCTCTGTGTTGGCTTCTATAGAGATGAAGCAACAACCTTTTCCAGTTTTGAAGGAGTAGCCTCATGCAGGAGATGAACCTTGTCATTCAGCTCTGCCTCAGCTCCTGTTTGTCCCTCTAACCTTTGTGCTTGTCCAAGCAGCCTACTACAGTAAGTCCCCTGCATGTGAACGAGTTCCGTTCCAAGAGCGCGTTCGTAAGTTTAATTCGTTGGCGAGTCCAGTAGAGTTAGCCTGGGTACCCAACTAAGACAATCGGCTATATAGTACTGTACTGTAATAGGTTTATCATACTTTTCATACAAATAATACATAAAAAACAAACGCAAAAAATAAAACATTTTTAATCTTATAGTACATTACCTTGAAAAGTACCAGGTATATCACTGCTGCTTTTACACTTGCTTCCAGACATCCTGGGCTTGAAATAAAGATGCTGTACTACTGTCCTCTATACAGTACTGTGCAGTAAAGTACACAAAAGCACAACCACTTGTAGAGGATGCATGCATGTGACCATGTACACCAGATACGTGAACTAACTTACGTGATTGGACACGCGAACGCACGTTTGCATCTTTGAAAGTTCGCAACTTGAAGGTTTGTATGTAGGGGACTTACTGTATGTATTTAATAACTCCTCATAGTTGAGGATGTGGTAAGACCTGTCTGTCTCAAATGGGAGGCTCTCAGAACCTAGATTCAGGCTGACTGCAAGCTAGACCCTCAGGATCAGTTTTTCCTTTAAGTATGTAGATATATACAGTCCTGTGGGACTGTAAGTATAACCCCTGATGCCCACCAGCGTCGGAAGATTTGGAGGGGTCCCCTGGGTGGCAGCTGCCGAAATCAGGGCCCCAAATGAGTAAGTTCCTTTTCTGGGTGATAGTGGTGAGCTGGCGTGAGGCGGAGGGAGAGTGCCAAGGGGCGCTACATTCTACAGCCTACATTCCTTGAAAGCAGCTCCATAGGCCACTAAATGTGAGCCAGACCTGAAGCTAGCCCCTCAGGCCAAAGCTCCAGGACAAGCAAAGAGACCTCCTTCATAGAAAGACTGGGGCTGTGTTTCAGTCTGTTGTCTGTGCGGTGCCCTGGCGGTGATAGCCTGCCAAGAGCTACCTCTCTGATTGCCACAGTCCTGTGGGACCCAGGAATGCAAGTCGCCACCCCCCGCCTCCTCCCTACCCTCCCACCCCTCCATCCCACCGCTAACCCTACACCCACCCCTTCCAACCCTGGCTAACAGAGCCACCAGATCAAGGAGCATCCCTTGGGTGGCAGCCACCAAAACCAGGGTACCAGATACAAATGAACTTACTTAAAAAACAGAAACAGAGTCACAGACTTAGAGAATGAACTTATGGTTAGCCTGGGGAAAGCGTGGTTGAGGGGAGGGATAGATGGGGAGTTTGGGATTCACATGTGCACACTGCTATATTTAAAATGGACAACACACAAGGACCTACTGTATAGCACAGGGAACTCTGCTCAGTATTCTTTAATAACTTAAATGGGAGAAGAATTTGAAAAAGAATAGATGCACGTGTATGTATAACTGAATCACTTTGCTGTACACCCAAAACTATCACAACATCGTGAATCAGCAATACTCCAATATAAAATAAAAATAAAAACAGGATACCAGAGGCAAAAACCAGGGCACTGGATGCACGCATAGCTTGCCTGCAGGAAACACTGGCACCCCGGAGCGTGGCAGAGGGTGAGCATGAAGCCAGCTCCCACCCTCAGAGGTCTCTGCGAGGGATCACAGTCAGCCCCAAGATGCATGTTTAATCAGAAGCCTGCCCCTCGTGTGCAGTCATGATGCTTAGCTAATAGGCCTCCTTCACAGAAAGAAGGAGGACCTGGGCCTGTGGCCTCTTGCTGTGCCCTGGGGGGTGGTACCTGTTTAAGTACTCTTTCTCCATTGGCCACGATCCTGTGGGACCCACAACTATAAGCCCCACTGGCCACCAGAGCCATGTGATACAGAGGTGTCCCCTGACAGCAATCACAAAAATCAAGGTGCCAGATAGAAGTATGAGCTCTTTTCTGGGTGACACCAATTATTATGGTCTCAAGGGACCAGGAACACAGGCTCCCCTGTCCTCCAGAGGCATCCGCAGGTGGCAGCCACAAAACTCAGGGCAGACTTGTGTAAAAGCTCTCTTCTGGGAGATTCTGAAGTTCTGGAGCACAGCAGAGGGAGAGCATGACAATGGCACCCACCGGTCCTCGTCCCCGGAGTGTTCCCGCAGGCTCCTAGGAGTATGTGTAAAATTCGACGCCTGCCTCTCAGGCCGCAACATGCTTATAAGAATTTATCATGCAGGTCTGCTCCTCCTCTTATTTTCCCTGTTTCAATGAATGGCACCACCCTCTATCTGCATGTCATCCTTAAATCCTTTTTCTCCTTCACTCCCGCGTAGAACATCAGTCACCAAATCCTACTGACTTTTCTTCTTTAATATTTACTAAGTGAATCTATTCTCTCCAGATCCCTCACTCCCAACATTGTTTCAGCACTCTTTGCGTCTCACCTCGATTGCTTCCGTAACCACCTAAGTGGTCCTACTGACCCTTGCCTCCCTCGTCCCTGTTTTACATCACATCCAGAACGATGTTTCTGAAGCAGCAATCTGATAGTTTTAACCACTGCTTAAAAGAATGAAACTATTTCTTATTTCCTTTAGGATAAATGCCACCAACCTCCTTACTGTGGATAATAAATTTTCATTTTATGGGTACTTGCTGACCTCTGTAGTCATCTCTCCTCACTCCTACTCCATGTACTTTAAGCTCCAGTCATAAAAAAACAATTTATGATTCCCCAAATGCACTATATTTTCCTTCGTGTCTGTGCCTTTTTGCATGCTGTTCCCTCTAGCTAAAACAGTCTCACCGCCACATCCACCCCCTTCACCTGACGTGTTTCTACTTGTCCTAAAGTATTAGCTTAGATGTTCCTTCATGTGAGAATCTTTCCCCTCTCTCCAGTCTGCATTAAATACAGCTTTTACGTGCCAGTGGCATCCAGTGTTTACGTTTATCATAAGCCCTCATGTCCTTTTATTGCAATCATCTGTTTCCCTCCAAAGGAGGGAATTAAAATTTAAAAATTAAGGCTGGGACTTCTCAGGGAGCTTGGAGAAGGCACTCGAGAATCAGACAGGTTAAGCCTACCCCATTTGTTGACAAATCTTCCATCTTAAGATCCTAGAAGACCAAAAAATTAAGGCTTCTAAAATCAAGTTTCTTAAGGAAACTTAGTTCACATATCCTTAGCACCAGCATAAAGTCTCACATATAATAAACACTTTGTAAACATTTTTGAATGAGTGAAATAATGGTAATGGTTTATTTCCTCTCAAAATATAAGATACATAGTCAAAGCTGTATTCAAAGGAAAATTAATAACTTTAAATACTTTAATTTTTTAAAAATCCAATTAAAATAAACTAAATATTAGCTCAAAGGTTTAGAAATTTCCATGTGAGTTAGAAACAAGGAAATTTCTTTCATTTGACAACAGCTAACAGAAAACAAAAGCAAACAACGTGCTTGAGGATGAAACATTAGTAATGTTGCCTTTAAAGCTGGAAACAAGACAAATTTGCCTGCTGTAACATGATTCAGCATTGTTCTAGAGACATTAGCTAATACAATGCAATAGTTAATAGAAATTATAGGTATAAATATAGGAAAAAAAAGATAAAATTGTCATTACATATAAGTGATGTGATTGTTTACATTTAAAAAACAAAATCGTTTGAAAACTATTCAAAATAATAAACTTTAGTAAGATGATTAGATACAAGATAAAGACCCGAGTGTTCATTGCTTTCCTAATTGTCAGGAATAAACAACTATAAAATATATTTTAAAAGAGCCTGCTTACTATGGCCATAAAAAGTATAAGATGCCAAGGAATAAATCTATCAAGAAATATATAAGACCTACCTACATTGTGGTTAAAAGGTAAGTTCTGGAGTAAACTGCGTGGGTGTGAATCTCAGATCCAGTGTTTACTAGCTGTTGACCTTAGGAAAGTTTAACCTCTCCACGTGTTTATATTTGCAGAAGAAACTACAAAACTATATATATATATGCACTTGTGATTAGCACTTCTCTGTGTATTTAGGTTCTGAGCTAGTTTTGACTTGACCAGCTTCCTCAGCTGTAAGACAGAGCTAACAATGACTGCTTCCCAGGAGTTGGGAATAACCATGAGAAAGTGTCTCAGTGTTCATGGAGCATGTGTTTTGCCTCTTGTAAGGTGCATTGCAGATGTCATGATTAGAGCGATGACATCTCTTTCTTGTCAGAAAGCCTTGCCATGTCTGCCATAGCCTCTCTAGCTGGAGCATTGCAGGGAGAAAGGACATCCTCAAAACCAGTAACCCTGCTGGATCACTGGAGGCTGCCCCAGCTCTTAAGAACGAAAGGAGATTCCTCTTAGTTTCACATCCCACAGCCCAGCAAACTGCTAAGATTTCTCAAGATGTGGGGGAAGAAATTCTTTCAATTCCTCACGCTCCTCTCTGTGTCCAGAGATGTTGCTTACAGTCTGCTCACCTCTACGTTGACCCAAACTTAAAATGCAACACTTCTTTTAGTTCCCTGAAATTATCCTCTTTCACAAAAGCACGGATGAACGAAATCTACTTCCCTAAAGATTTTGTATTCCACCTGAAGGGAGGAACGTTGCATTGCCTTTTGCACAGCGAACCACTTAAACATCCATATTCGATATTTTTGTTTCCAAAAGGCTTCTTTGTGACAACCCACTGCTAGGAATTTCTCTCTGTGTCTCTGCCTCCACATTCATCCAGCTTGATCAGCTCCTCTTTTCCAACCACTCTCCCGTTACCCCCATTCAACTTCAAATTTCTCTCCCTTCCCAATACAGAGCAAGCCCACCCTCTCTGGCTCCTATTCCTTGACTTATATACATAAACCAACCTGGTGCTCAGCAGACCAAAGCCCTTTGCTTCAGCAGCATCCCCCATCTGCCATAGAGGAGCTATAGAAATAGAAAGAGCCGTTTTTCCTATTATATGTGATTAAACCCATTTCCTGACTTGTGGTCAAAATGCTAAATGGTATTTGCATATGGTCCTGTGGCCCTATTCTTAAAGGAGTTTGCCTTTGTCATATTTGTTTTTCTTCCAAAGGTGTCCCTCAACCTAATGTAACTTGGTTGAAGAAAGGAGGATCTCTGAGTGACAATATTTCCTCGCTTTTCAATGGATCCCTGTTGTTGCAGAATGTTTCCCTTGAAAGTGAAGGAACCTATGTCTGTACAGCCACCAATGCTCTTGGAAAGGCGATGGCAACATCCATCCTCCACTTGCTGGGTAAGCGTCAAATTCTTGTTGTCCTTCAGGTGCTTCCCATAATATGTACAAAGTAGGACCTGGTTTTGTTGATTCTGGGGTCGAGGAGTAAACAAGTGGACATTAAATGGTTTTAACTATTGCTGCCACGGCCCACTTACAGACGAGCACTAAATCTAATACTCTGTCTTACCAGTTCTTCTCTTAGAAGGTTGTGACTTTCTTGCTGTTCCTTCTCTGCCTAAGAACCTACATTGGGATATAAACTTTCTGCCCAGAATCAAGATCCTTCATATTCTGCCTTTACATCTGCTTAATTCTTTTTCTTGACCTCCATTGTAGGCTAGCACTAAACTCTGTTCTAGGCAACATGGTTTCCTGCCCTGTGTTCCAAACCCCCCCTCCACACACACACCGCATGTTGCTTCCCTGGAAGTGTGGCTTCCATTCATATTGCTTACCCAGGAAAAGTGCTCATTGCACTCATACTGCTCACTGCCTTTATCATGTTGCCCCAATACCTCCCATCCTGTGGGGCCAACTGAATTCCTATTTCCTGTGTGAATCCTTCTCTGATTTTTTTGGACCTCTCCTTTCTGTGGTCTCACCCCTTGGTCCCTAAGTCCTAACACACATTGGTCTCCAGTTGTTTCCTCTTTCAATTATGTCTTCTCAGCTAAATTGTGGGTCCCTTAATGGTACAGACCATGTCTAATATTTCTTTTGCAGTCCTAACAATATAATAGAGTATGAGGCACACAGTAGGTGCTCAACAAATACTAATCAATTGAGTCTTAAGACACCTTGTAGTGGGGTCAGTATTGTAATTTGGGGAAGGTCATTGCAGTGAGCCCCCGGCACAGGGTGATAAGCTGGCTTCTTCTGCTGCTGTCTGTCAGGGATAAGATCTGGAGCTCACGGAAGTCTTGTCACCAGAATGAGCTTTAACTTGCAGGGGTTTGAGGACTCAATAAATAATACTTCTCTTTCCCCACCAGAGTTTGGAAGTGATTGAGAGTTAATCACAGAAGTCAGTTAGACTGACGATAGGGATCATTTATTATTGTCCTTTGTCTCTCCACCTAACACAGGTGTAAGTATTAAATAAGTGCTTCATAAATGAATAAAACTGAGTCACTGGCAGAACTGGTACGAGATTATAGAATCCACTGACCTCTTAGTTCACAGAAAGGAGGAGGACCTGGGTCTGTGGCCTCTAAGAGGCCTCTAAGAGGATGATGGAAAGAGCTTTCTCCATGGCTTTTCTTGTTGGCAGTTAGAGGAGCCCAGAGACATAAATAGATGGGGAGTTGGAATAGGTGTCATGCACAAAGCACTTTGATGTTCATGAACTCTTTAGATATTTACAATAGCACAGTGTTGGGGGCAGTAATCTTTTATCCCGTTGTATAAATTGAGGAAACCTGCTACTCATTGAAAGTTTGTACTAGAGGACATCCCTGGTGGTGCAGTGGTTAAGAATCCGCCTGCCAATGCAGGGGACATGGGTTCGATCTCTGGTCCGGTAAGATCCTGCATGCCGCAGAGCAACTAAGCTTGTGAGCCACAACTACTAAGCCCACATGCCACAACTACTGAAGCCCACGTGCCTAGAACCTGTGCTCCGCAAAAACAGAGGCCATCGCCATGAGAAGCCCGCGCACCACAACAAAGAGTAGCCCCCACTCGCCACAACTAGAGAAAGCCCTTGCACAAAGACCCAACACAGCCAAAGAGAAATGAATAAAGAAATGAATAAATAAACTTATTTTAAAAAAAGAAAAAAGAAAGTTTTTACTAGAGCCCAAATATATAGTCATCTCTTTCAGTGTTCTCCGTACTGCCCTCCTTGACTCTCAGTGCTGATCAGAAAGGCACTGGTGTACCTCCATGTGGCCCTTCCCAAAGAGCCTCTGTGGTCCTCTAGGATCTTAATATGGAAGATTGTCAACAAATGGGGTAGCTTAACCTGTCTGATTCTCGAGTGCCTTTCCCAAGCTCCCTGTGAAGTCCCAGCCTTATTCCTTGCCTCTCCCCCTCTCCACTCATGAGTCTGTGTGGGTGTCTCAGTTCTGCCCTACACACCTCTTCTCTCAGAAGTCTCTCCAGTCAAGCAGCTCGTGACTTTGGTCACATGACTGAGGAATCAAGAATGTCTTACATCACACAATACACAGCATTCCTCCACCATCCTTCTGCTCTTACACTCATGCACTCCTCACCATGTGAGGTCCCCTGTAAAACATCACCCCTTCTTCTGTTCCCAAAGCTGTCTGGAGGGGAAGAGCCCTATAAGCCCCAGCTGCTTCCTCCAGTCCCTTTTGGAATTCTGGTGAATGTATTTTTTCCTACCTTGTTAGTTAGGCTATAAACCCTGAAAACATGCAGAGATGCTACATGTTAGCGTAGTTAATAACTCTAACTAAGCCCCCGTGGCACTCCGCACACCCAGCCCCACACATAGCTCCCAGATCTGTGTGAGCCTGAGTGTCCTGGGACAGAGTATTCTATTGGAAAGGAATTATTTCCCTGGAGTTGTCGTCTTTCAGAACACCCAAGATGGAACAAGAATTAGATAACTTCTAATTGGTAAACAAGTGCTCCTTTTTTTTCTAAGAACAAAGACAGGCAGTAAACTTCTATTTCCCAAGGACCATAAACAGCATATGCTCCAGGCATCCACACTGAAACCAACAGTAATGGGCCAACAAGAGAACCCCTACCTTCAGGTCTGGGATTTGGGCTTTTTTGTGGGATTTGCTGGTGGTAAGGCATGTGCTAAGAAAAGGAATTAGTTAAAAGACCCTCCATGTTTTGCATTTTGCAATAAGTAAAATTATTCCTAGGCGTCCAGCCAGCTTTTCCCTTCCCCCTCAACCTTCTGGGGTTCAACTTTTTCCTTCCATACTGAACGTTTTTTAAAAAAAAATTCACTCCTGAGGAAGCCCACAGAGGTCATATCCCAAATCTGCACCATTATTTGTGGTAATGCAGACATTGGTTTTCCAGTTGCAAAACAATTGCTAACTTGGTAAATATTAAGAGGGAAGATTTGCTAAGAACGGTGCAATCAATTCTTTCATTTGTCTTCTTTCACAAATATTTTTTTCCACACATATCAGTACTTGGTCAAAAGAACCTAATCTAGATATTTCCAGCTTGCAAAACTCTTTAGGAGGCCAAGGGAGAGAGGTAGAGTTAAGAAAATCAAAAATACTTATGAGAATAAGGTGTAACTTTGTGGGTGTATTCATACAATGAAATATTATTCAGCAATAAAAATAATGAATGACTGATATACAGGACAATATGGGTATATCTCAAAAACATTATGTCAAGCAAAAAAAGCCAAACATACAAGAGTACGTATCATATGAAGTCCAAGAACAGACAGTACTGATGTATATGAACAGAAATGAAGAAGAAGTTGCCTGGAGGAGAGGGAAATTGATTTAAAAAGAGGCAGGAGGAAATTTTAGGGGGGATGAAATGTTATATACCTTGCTTTGGATCACGGTTACATAAGTGCATACAATTGTGAAAACTCATAAAACCACATGCCTGATATCTGAGCATTTTATTGTATATGAATTATACCTCAGTAAAAAAATGCATATATTCTTTTAAAGAAATGCATGTGTGTCCTACCTTGAATCATCAAGGTGTCTTTGTGAAATGTGACAGAATAGAAAGAGTTAGATTTGGATACAGACACACTGGGCCCCAATCCAGCTGAAGGATCTTGGGAAAGTCACTTAGCTTTTTGAAGTGTCCACCTCTGCAAGTAAAACTAATGTAATTCACAAGATGGCCATAAGGATTAAATGAAAATTGATGTTAAAGTGTTTAACTCAGTACCTATCACCTGGAAAATTCTCAATAAACTTAGCTATTTTTTAAATTTGTTTTAAATAAACTGTAATCCTGGGGGGGGGCAACTAAAAATTATTCTCTTCTCCTTTGCAAATGATACCATATGCAACTTAGGACAAATATTCCAAAATCAAAAGGAAAACCGGGAAAACAAGTAAGTTAGAGAAATCAGTCCCTCTGTGAGGGAGCCTGCGGACACAGCTGGTAGCTATCAATTACTTGTGATTATTACAAAAAATCTGGCACTTTCTGTGATCATACACAAATGTGTCATCATCGTGTCCTATCTCATCTTTTTACCAAGTGTCAAAAGTGAAGGAAAAGGCTGCTTGGAAGGGGGATTAAAGTAAAAACCGTTATAATTATTGGAGGGGGTCAGCTTCAACGTTTCTAAAGGAAACTCCCATTTTCACCTTTCCAGATGTCTCCAGGACAAATTATGTATGCACTTTCAGGAATAATCTGAAATTTAGATTCAGAATTAATGGAAAAGTAAGAATGGAATTGAAATGCAACTTTAACATTTCTGCTTAATCCCTGCTCCCTGCTAAACATCTTTCATTTCTCAGCCTGATCCACTTTGGAGAAATAGAACCCACTGGGCATCCTTAGGGCATCCCCTGAGAGACCCTCCACTCTTGTCCTGTTGGCTCTGCTTGGAGAGTCCTGAGGAGCCAGCACACTGCACAGGATACCTCTGCCTTCTCTCTGGGCTTTTTCTGGCAGATCCAGCTGGTCTGCAATAGCCCCTCACCCAGGCTGTGGTCCAAGGGCCCCATTCTGGCTGCCATTCCCACCAGTTATTACAATAAGCTAGCTGAGGGAAAAGGAGATTTAAAGGACTCCCTTGCACCGTATGATGGCTTATTCTCTGTGTGCTACTCAGAGCACCAGACAGGCAGGTAACCAGAAAACAGCTGGCGGTGGTCTTTGGCTGGGTTGTCTCCAGCCCATCATCATTTCTCATGTGTCATGACATTCATTTTCTTTCCGCAGAGACTTTCTGGGAGCTTGGTAGCTGGACACATTGTTCTGCCACTTGCGGCCACTTGGGCGCCCGAGTTCAGAGACCCCAGTGTGTAATGGCCAATGGGCAGGAAGTGAGTGAGGCCTTCTGTGAGCACCTCCAGAAGCCGCTGGTTGGGTTCCAGCCCTGTAACATCTGGGACTGCCCCTCGAGGTATGTGTAGTCATCTCATCAGTACCAGGTTTTGGCTTGTTTTAAAATGCCCAGTCATTTGGATTTAATAACTCGACCACTATGATTTGTTTAGCATGTACCATACAAGGCACTCTGCTAAGTACTTTATGTGGATCACTTCACAGTCACCTATGAGGTCGATGTTGTTCATTTTCTATTTTACAGATGGAAAAACTCCCCTAGGCCGCACAGTTACAAGGGCCAGAATTCAAATTGAGGTAGTCTGCTTTCACAGCATCTGCTCTTAATTGCTACCCAAATCTGTTTCCTGCACTCACAATGTACCTTAAGAGCACAGTAAAGCTGATTTCATGGGTTTACCCAGGAGATAAGGCAGTGGGCCAGATCATGAGAGGCACTAGTTAAAAGCACAGTTCCATAGACTCTACCCCCAGGGGTAAAACCATTACTAACCTTTCTGTGTCACAGGCAACACAAATCAATGGTTTTAAAAATGTCCAAAGTCAAACTCATGATCTCCACCAAATCTGATCCGTCCCCAGTGTTCCAGATCACATTGACAACATCCTGAACTCCCACTTTCCTCTCACTTCCATCCGTTCTTGTCAATTCCCACTGTTACCAGTGGAGTCCAAGCTATCATCATTCCTCACTAGGACCACTCCGGGAGCCTCCTGAGTTTTGTCTCCTTTCTAGAGTGCCTTGTCCACTCTATAAGAAGAACCATCTTTGAAAACACAAACCCATGGGACTTCCCTGGCAGTCCAGTGGTTAAGACTTTGCCTTCCAATGCAGGGGGTGTGGGTTCGATCCCTGGTCAGGGAGCTAAGGTCCTACATGCCTCGCGGCCGAAAAACCAAACCATAAAACTGAAGCAATATTGTAACAGATTCAATAAAGACTTTAAAAACGGTTCACGTCAGAAAAAAACCTTAAAAAAAAAAACCCTAAATACAAACTCATCACGATGCTCCTCACTTGAAAAGGGAACCCTCTTGCACTGTTGGTGAGAATGTAAATTGATACAGCCACTATGGAGAACAGTATGGAGGTTCTTTAGAAAACTAACAATAGAACTACCATACGACCCAGCAATCCCACTACAGGGCATATACCCCGAGAAAACCGTAGTTCAAAAAGAGACCTGTACCACAATGTTCACTGAAGCTGTTTACAATAGCCAGGACATGGAAGCAACCTAAGTGTCCATCGACAGATGAATGGATAAAGAAGATGTGGCACCTATACACAATGGAATATTACTCAGCCATAGAAAGAAATGAAATTGAGTTATTTGTAGTGAAGTGGATGGACCTAGAGTCTGTCATACAGAGTGAAGTAAGTCAGAAAGAGAAAAACAAATACTGTATGCTAACACATATATATGGAATCTAAACAAAAAACAAAAAAAATGGATCTGAAGAAACTACGGGCAGGACAGGAATAAAGACGTGGACTTAGAGAATGGACTTGAGAACACAAGGAGGGGGAAGGGTAAGCTGGGACGAACTGAGAGAGTGGCATGAACATATATACACTACCAAATGTAAAACAGATATCTAGTGGGAAGCAGCCGCATAGCACAGGGAGATCAGCTCTGTGCTTTGTGACTACCTAGAGGGGTGGGATAGGGAGGGTGGCAGAGAGACGCAAGAGGGAGGAGATATGGGGATATATGTATACGTATAGCTGATTCACTTTGTTATAAAGCAGAAACTAACACAGCATTGTAAAGCAGTTATACTCCAATAAAGATGTTTAAAAAAAATAAACAACCTTCCATGCCTTCCCATTGTTCTTAGGACAAAGGTCAAAGTTCCTGGCATAGGGACTGTGTCTATCTTGTTCATTTTGTCCCCCAATGTCTAAAATAATGCCTTGCACATAGTAAGTGCCCAGTACCTATTTGCTGCCTGGCCGAATAGGTTAGTGAAAGAATAAAAGTCCCTGCGTGCTTGGGTCTCAGGCTGCCTTTCTGCCTCATTGCTGTGTCTCCCAGCCTGGTTACTGGATCTCCATCCACAATAGTCTTTTTCGTCCCTTCGATATACCGTTCTGTCTCCTGACTCAGGGCCTTTGCGCATACTGCTTACTCTCTTTTCACTTAGCTATTCTTATTCATCTATATTCAGGAAAACCTTCTAGTCCCCAAACTAACCCAGACCCCTGTGCTATATGTTTTTCTATTTCCGTATCATTCTTCTGCACAGCTCTTACCACAATCTGCCTGTCTTGCCCACGTACTGGACCATCAGTTCTGTGAGACCAAATCCACAGCTGGTGTGTTTAACAAGTTATCCCCAGCACTCAGCACAGTGATTGCCCCATTGTACACTCTCTAAAAATATTTGTTAAAAAAAATGAATGAATGATTGAATAGCATAGTCCCTAGCAGATAATTGACCAATGATGCCATCGACTGAAAATAATGCACAACCTAAAAGTTGAGAGGTATGTTTTATTCGACGGACATTCTGAGGACTTCAAGCTTGGGACATAGCATCGCAGATAATGCTGAGAAACTGTTCTGAAGTGGCAAGGCGGGGAGTGGGGAACCAAGATATATAGGAGTTTTTGCAACAAAAGACCAGGTAGTTGGAACATCAAAAGATTACTGTTAATTAAAGAAAACCAGCTATCTCAAGTTAAGGAATTTAGCGCCTTTGTCTGTATGGGAAGATGCAAGAGTCTGGGCTTACTGAAATCATTCCTTTGATGTGCACCTCCACTATCTGGGGCCAGTGTCCTGTGCTTTCTCATCCTGAGTCTCCTCGGGGTGGTGCACCGTCAGGGCAGCTGTAATGTGATGGCATGATGGCTGCAACATCCTTTGTTTAGTGACATGGCAGGCAATATTTTAGTTCACAATGCCAAAATTCACAGTAAAAACAAACAAAAAAACAAACCAACACAAAAACCAAACAGTAGTAGTACTTACTGAGCACAAACCTGTGAGGCAGACACTACTATCAACCTCATTTTACTGAGGAGGAATTGGAGGTGTACATAATGTTGTAGAGCTCACTGCCCTGTGCAAATGCCCACCCCGGATCCATGATCTGTGCCTTGGAGGAGAAGTGGGAGGCATGGTCACATGAAACAAAAGAGATGCCTCAGAACACGTTCTTAGAAGAGCCGTGGATACCGTGGGCACCTTGACCTCTCTTGCAGTGCCGTAGGCACCTTGACTCTTGCATGAGCTCTTCCTGTCCTTCAAAGGAAGAGCTTGTGCAAGAGTCATCTGTCCCTCAGGAAGCAGCAAACTGATGCTAGAATAACTAGGAGGAATTTGATCCAAGAAAACTGGTTTATATCAATTGTTGATTCTCACAATGAGAATTCACATTGGGAAATTTATCCTTATTTATTAAGTACTCTCAAGCCTTTAGCCACTCCTAGAAAAAACAGAGTCATACACTTTCATACCTAGAAGAAACAGTAGAGATCATCTAACCCTAGATCCCTCTACATCAGGGGTCCTTCACATTTCAGTGCCACGGATCCCTCCGTAGTCTAGAGAAGCCTATGGCTCCCTTCTCAATCAAGGGTTTTAAATCTATAAAAATAAAATATACTTGACTACAGATGAATCCAATTAATTATATTGAAATATAGTTACTGAAGTAGTTTTAAATGTATGATGTAATAGGAAACTTGCTTCTCTATTAACACACTAAATAATAGGATCTACTAGTACAATTGATTTTGAAATGGTGATGAATATAATTGCTGTTTTGGATGCCTGCCACAATTTTCATGTCATGCGAAAGCAGCTGTGATTTCTATTGCTAACAAAATCACACGTATTGCTATTACTACTATATGTTGTTGCCTACATTTTTACAATTGAAGGCAATACTCAATTGCCGTTAGAGCTTAGTGGCAATGAAGATGTAATCCTTTTCCCATCCAAGTCCATGGTTCCCTTGCAGAACAATGGGGCTCAGGTTAGGAACCCCTACTCTTCAGTATCCTGGTGGCAGCTCGAACATCTTGAATGACAGAGCACCCAATATCTCCAAGGTGTCCACTTCCAAGTTCAGTCTTCTATAATCATTATGAACTTTAGGGTCAGATAAATCTAGAAGCAGTCCCAGCTTTCTTGGCATGTTAGTTATGGGACCATAGCTATTTAACCCTGTGGACATCGCTGTCTTCATTGCAAGAATGGGAACAAGATGACAATTACATTAGAAAACATGCGAATGTCTCAGAGCACAAAGAGCACACAGGTGATTTAGTAAAATCTTCTTCCCTTTGCTTTCAGTGAGTTGGAATCCACCTTTTTGAAGTTTCCACCTAATTTTGCCCTAGCTGTACTCTATGAAGCCACACAAGTCATGGCTCCTTACATACTTGAAGACGGCTATATCCCACCCCTATGCTGGTTGTCTCTACGTGGTGATTCTGTTGCTTCTCTGAGTAAAAGAAAATCTGAGCATATGGCTGGGAGTTATCTGTGCTGCTGCCCATTCCCAGAGAGACGTGTGAGGGCCCTGAAACAGTCATCATCTTAGGATCAATTTTTCCTTTGGAAGGCACTCCCTGTTGGATCTGTCCTGGCAGTCCTTACTAAGCTCCTGTAGTTTTTGTTCTTAGGTGGTTCACGGGCACGTGGTCAGAGTGCTCTGTGTCTTGCGGTGAAGGATTCCGCAGTCGGCAAGTGACCTGTAAGCGGACGAGAGCCAATGGAACTGTACAGGTGATGCCTCCGAGAGCATGTGCCCCCAGAGAGAGGCCTCTGGGAAGAAGCCCCTGCTCCAGTCACCCGTGTGTTCCAGGGCTTATTGAACCAGGGAACCAGGTAATGCTGACAAATCTAGTGTTTTGAAAGTATGATCATCTACTATAATCATACACTCCCTGTGGTGAAACCCATGCATCAAAAAAATAAAATTAAAAAAGAGACTTCCCTGGTGGTCCAGTGGTTAAGATTTTGCCTTCCAGTGCAGGGGGTGCGGGTTGGATCCCTCGTTGGGGACCAAGATCTCACGTGCCTCGCGGCCAAAGAACCAAAACATAAAACAGAAGGAATATTGTAACAAATTCAATAAAGACTTTTAAAATGGTGTACATCAAAAAAAATAAAATAAACCCATGCATCAGGGCCCCTCCGCACAGGGGAAGAGGAGAGCCCAACTGCTGCGTGACAGTCATGAAACTCAGCTGCACAGGGACCTTACCACACCGCGCACAGGCTGGTTCACGGGAACTTCTTATCCTTTCATGGGCCTCTCTGTTGTAAATAACACAGGCTGCAGGGACCAAAAGTTCCCCTCGGCCCTTCTGAATATGTTCAGTAATGTTAGTGCAGGAAGGTACTTCACACTTCCTGCATTTCTGCCCTGCAGTGCAGCAGTAGTTGCTGCTGGGAGTCATTGTGCTAATTCCCTTAGGTCATTTTCCCCTTTAGTTGTTCTGATTAACTCCAAGCACTACATGGCTACACACTTGTCTAACTGGAAAATGCACAGCCCCAATTCTGTGCAGGGACGATGCAAAGCAGAGTGTGATACATCTTTCTGGAGCATCAAGTTTATTAACTAGAATTGGAAGAACCAAGGAGTTCTTCGAACAAGAACTATCCCCCTCCCCCACCAACACGGAAGACAGAAGAGTGGGGGAGGGGAGACGTGCCCCAGGAATGACAGTCCAGTCTCTGAAGTTTCACCCAGGTGGGGATTGAGGGGCGGACCTGCAGCCATGGTGGCCTCTTTTTCGGTCGCCTGGGCTGCTCCGGACCATCCTCTGAGCTGGCCAGGGTCTTGGATACGATGCTTCTGAAGGCCGTGCATAGAACACACTCATCTTCCACTGGACCGGGTCCCAGGGAGCACAGCGGCCTGACCTTCCTGCCTCAGTCATCCATGGGGTTCAGATGGGCTCACTTTATTATGACGCCTCTTGCTGGGCAGCTTGCAACAAAGGTGTTTTAATATAAAGTTCCTGATTCTCCCAGCCACCCCTTGCTTTTTCTGGCTGTGGCCAGAGGGAGTGGATGAGGACATACTCTCAGGCTGCCCAGCGTGGGAGGACCTTCCAGTGTTGGACACCCCCGGGGGGCAGCTGGTTCCCTCTGGGGCTCCAATCCTGCTGCTGGTGGAGGGGGATGTCCCAGGGCCACACTGGTGGGCTGGGCTGGGGGTGGCAGTCATCGACTCCAGGCTGGGAGGGGGACAGGCAGGCTCACTGGTCTTCTGCCCTGCCTGCTGGTCTTCCTGCAGCTGCACATTTTCTCCCTGGTAGAGCCACCTGGTTAGCAGGGTGGACAACTCAGGGCTTGAAGAAGGCTCACGTTCACTGCCACTGAGGTCCCTGGAAGGGAAGGGCCTCACAGTTATGATGGAGGACCCCACCATTGGTTTCATGGAGCTCACACTGCCTGTTCCTGGGTCCTGGATCTGATCGCGAGTCATGCCCAGAGTCCTCACCATTGTCACCCCCGGGTCCTCTTCACAGCATGGCCGGAGTGGCTCCTTCTGGCCCATGTTCACCCATGGATGCCTCATGAGGTCAGGTAAGGTGCCTCTGTCACTGGGGTTGAGGGCAATCATTTTTTGTAATAGACCCCTTATCTCCAAAGACAGGTAAGGTGGGATGGGGTATTGCCCTTGTAGGATTTGCGTCCGCAGCTCCTGGACGTCTTTTCCCACAAAGGGCTGGCACCCAGTTACCATGATGTAGAGCACTACTCCCAGGTTCCACACGTCCAACGCAGGGCCGCTGTAGCTCTGCCCCAGCAAGAGTTCTGGGGCAGCATACGGGAGTGTGCCGCAGATCGTGTCCAGTTTGGCAGTGTCATCACACTTGTTGCTGAGGCCAAAGTCTGTCAGTTTTATATTCATGTTGGAATCAAAGAGGAGATTCGTTGGCTTCAGGTCCCGGTGCACGATGCCCCTCTGGTGGCAATGATGCAGAGCAGAGACCAGCTGCTGGAATGGGCTTCGGGCCTCCGCCTCTGTCATACGGCCATGGATCATTAAGTAGCTGAACATGTCCCCCCCACTGAGGTACTCCATCACGAGGTACAATGTCTCCTCCATTTCAATCACCCCCAGCATTTTTACAATATTGGGGTGATTCAGAGCCCTCATACTGAACACTTCCCAGAAATGTGCCTGGAAAGTTGAGAAGCTCTGACGCCTTTTCCTAATGACCTTGATAGCCACCTGTGTCCCGGTCACAATGTGCCGGGCCAGCTTCACTTTACCGAAGCTGCCTTCACCAATGGTGTGGAGGATCTCGTAATCTTCAATACGAGCCTCCTTGTCAGCAGAGTTGGCTGTGAGGTCCTCCATCATGGTGACCTGCTAACTACTCTGAGCTGTACCAACAGCGCTAACTAGTACTAACTACACTACCTATGCTAATAAAGTATTAAGTATACCAACTACACTAACTATACCAACAATACTGACTATGCTAACTGTACTAATCTTGCAATACTAACTAAAATTAAGATAAAAATGAGAAAAAGAACAAAGGAAAGCAGAAGAAATGGAAAAGAAACACCAAAAAATTGAGAAGAACAAATTTAAAACTAAAATGATAAAGAGAGAAAAATAAAGAAAAATGAGAAAAAGGCAAAGAACAAAGAAAAATGAGAAAAAAAGGGTAGAGAAAAGAGGGGAAAAAATCAACAAAATGGCAGAAACAAGGAAAAAACAAGTTAACTGTGGGTCCAAAGCCGTCAGGTCACCAAAAGCAGCTTCCTGGGCTCTAAGGACAAAACACCTGGGCCCAGCTGGGGTCTCTTCTAGGGTTCTTGTGAATTACATCACAGTGGGGCACTCTGAGGTCAGAGCAGGAAATGGACCCATTACTGCTGGGGATAAACCACAGTGGTTTTCTCACTTTTTGAGTTCAAGGCCCCTTTACACTTAGGAAAAAGGATCCCAAAGAAATTTTTCTGTACGTGTGTTATTAGATAGTGGTATTCACTTTGTTATAAATTAAAATCTGTGGGATACTTCAGTGGCCTTTTTATTTCTAGTTTGAAAATGTGTAATAGTTTTAAAGACCTCATAATGTCTATACTTGAAATATTCAATTCCTTTTCCTTAAATTCTGGTCTCAAAATAATGTTATAACTTAACTGACTTCACGATACTATACGAAATGTTCTGTTGCATAAGACACGATCAGGTACGTTATGAAAGTCTATGAAGCTGAGAGAAGATTTGCCAGGAAGGTCGTGAGCAGATTTCTCATCAGGAGCCTCGGAGGCCAGATGGCATGGCTCAATGTACTCGAAGTGTTGAAGGAAAGAAACCGTTAACCAAGAATCCTATATCTAGCAAAACTTTCCTTTGAAAATGAGGGAGAAATCAAGACATTCCCAGTTAATCAAGAGTCGAGAGAGTTCTTAACCACCAGACCTGCCTGCCACAGGGAGTTCTTCAGGTTGGAGTCAAGGACCCTGGACAGTAACTCAAAGCCTTATGAAGAAATAAAGACCTCTGGTAAAAGTAGATAGACGGGCGATGAGAAAAGCTAGTACTATCGTAACTTAGGTTTGTAGCTCCACTTTTTGTTTTCTATTTGATTTAAGAGACAAATATAGAATAAAACACACACACATACAAATCATCACCTTGTTTCTAATACTGTCTTTTTTAATTTGTGGGAAAAGTCTGATTGGTCTCTAAAATGAATGTATGCGTCTGACCTCAAGGATTGCATTTGGAAATCATAGTGTCTCTGTCTCCAGTACAAAGGTTAACCAAGGTCGGGTCCCTTTGAATGTCGCAGCTCAATAACAAGCTACAAGATAGATGGATTTGAGGCAATAGGGACAAGAGCAGGCTTCAAGAAAAGGAGCAGAGGAACACTAGTAATATGTGCACAGAAGTCTCAGAACCGGTATTCCAAATACCACCTTGAATGCTATTATAATAAAAAATACCTGGGAAAAAATGCTTAAGAAATGTGTAGTAGACCCTGTCTTAGTCTGCAGGGCACCATAAGAGAAAAACCACAGATTGGGTGCCTTAAACAGCAGAAATTTATGTTCTCCCGGTTCTAGAGGCTAGAAGTCCAAAATCAAGCTGCTGTCGGGGTTGGTTTTGGTCAGACTTCTCTTTCTGGCTTGTGGACAGCCACCTTCTAACTACATCCTCACATGGTCTCTTCTCTGTGCACACACACACAGAGTTCTGGTGTCTCTTCCTCTTCTTATAAGGACACTATTCCTGTCAGATTAAGGCCCCACCCTTATGGACTCATTTAACCTCTAACCTCCTTAGAGACCCTATCTCCAAATGCACTCACATTGGTGGTTAGAGCTTCAATATATAAATTTTGAGGGGATACAGACAGGTCCATAACATTATGCCCTTTGGTGCCCCCAAAATTCACGTCCTTCTCATGTGCAAAATACACTCACCCCATCTCAATATCCCCAGAGGTCTTAACCCATTCCAACACCGATTCCAAGTCCAAAGCCTCATTAAATTTCACTTGATCAGGTATGGGTGAGAAATGACACATAAAATTAACCATCACAGAACCTATAAAGAAAAATGTAACACATTGTTGAAACACATAACAGAAAAGTTGGAACAGTCCATTCCTTTAAATGAACTGAAACATGTAATTCCAATTCAGATTACAGTAGAATTCTTTTTTCGGAATTTACGATAGTTTTGACATTCATATGGGAGAATGAGTGAGGACAAGAAATTTTTAGAAAAGCAAATTACCAGAGGTGTAGAAAGACTTTCCTTATCTGATGTCAAAGCGTGCTGCAAAGCTCTTGTAGTAAAATAGTGCAGCATTAGTAGAGGAATAGACGTGAGTCATGGAATATAATTAAGAGTACAGAAACAGACCCATGTAAAATGAGTTTAAAGTTCAAAGGCAGCTCATCATAGAGGGAAGAATAGTTCAAAAAAAATAAATAGTATAAAACTACAGAAAGTTTTTTTTTCCAGACATTAAAGAAGATCTAAATAAATGAAAAGACATCCTATATTTATGGATAAAAAGACTTAATGTTATTCAGATGACAGCATTCCCCAAGTTGATCTACAGATTCAACACAATCCCTTTCAAAATCCCAGCTTTTTTGCAGAAATTGACAAGCTGATCCTAAAATTCATATGGAAATATAAAGGACCCAGAATAGCCAGAACAATCTAGAAAAAGAACAAAGTTGGAGGGCTCAGACTTCTCAGTTTCAAAACTTACTACAAAACTGTAATAATCATGAGAGTGTGGTACTCGCATACCATAGACACATAGATTGATGAAAGAGAGTTGAAAGTCTGGAGATAAATCCATGTATCTATGTCATCTGATTTTCTGCAAAGGTGACAAGACCATTCAATGGGGAAAGAATAATCTCCTCAACAAATGGTGCAGGACAACTGAATAGCCACATACAAAAGAAAGAACTTGAATTCCTAGCCTACAACATATACAAAAAATTAAGTCAAAATTTATCAGAGACCTAAACTTAAGAGCTAAAACAATAAAGCTCCTGGAAGAAAATGTAGCCATAAATCTTCATGCTTTGGATTAGGAGATGGTTTCTTAGATATGACACTAAAACATAAGCTACAACAACAACAAAAATAAATTGGACCACATCAAAATTAAAAACTTTTTTTGCTACGAAGGACATGATCAAGAAAGTGGACAGCCCACAGAGTGGGAGAAAGTATTTTAAAATCATATCTATGAAAGGGAACTTGTTTCTAAAATATAAAAAGAACACTCAAACTCAATAATAAAAACACAAATAAACTAATTAAAATATTGAAAAGGATCTGAATAGACATTTCTCCAATAAAGACTTACAAATGGCCAGTAAGAACAGGAAAAGATACTTGGCATCATTAGTCATTAGGGAAATGCTAATCACAAAGAGAGATAGTAGTAAGTGTTGATGAGGACATGGAGAAATTGGAACCTTAATACTTTGCAAGCGTGAATGAAAAATGGTCTAGCCACTTTGGAAAACAGTCTGACAGTTCTTCAAAAGGTTAAATGTATGGGTTACCATATGACGCAGTAATTCTACTCCTAGGTATGTACTGAAGAGAAACGAAAACAGGTTCACAGAAAAACCTGTACATGAATGTTCATAGCAGCATTATTTATAAGAACCAAAGAGTGGGAATAACTCAAGTCAAACCCATAATAAAACTCCAAAAATTGGAAATAACTGACAGATAGATCAAATGTGGTGTATTTGTACAATGGAATATCATCTGGCCATTAAAAAGGATAAAGTACTAATATGTATTACAAGGTGATGAACCTTAAAGACATTATGGTCAGGGAGGGAAGGCAGACACAAAAGACCACATATTGTATGATTCTATTTATATGAAGTGTCTACAGTAGGTAAATCTCTAGAGAAGAATGTAGCTGAACAGTTGTCTGGGCCTGAGGGGGAGAGGCCATGGGAGGAATTGGGAGTAGATGCTAAAGGGTACAGGGTTTCTTTTGGGGATGGTGATAATGTCTTAAAATTGATTGTGGTGACGGTTGCACAACTCTAAAAACCATTAAATTGTATACGTTAAACAGTGACTTGTACAGTATGTGAATTATATCACAATAATGTTGTTAGGAAAAAAAAAAAGATTGTATGAGGGAAATTGGTCAACTAATGTTAAGAAAAAAAGTAAAATGAGAGCCCAAACTCACGGCGTACATCAGAAAAAATTCTGACTTGATTAAAGTGCTCAGTGTAAAAGTAATTAAACTGGACTAGAACTATCAGGATGGGAAAGACCTTTTCAAGCATAAAACAAATTACAAGAAAAATTAATAGGTGTTATGAGTACAGAAAAATTTAAGAACTGCATGTCAAAATATTTTTTTTCTGTAATTGAACTCACCTCAATACATAGCCTTCATTTTTGCTCTGAGCAGGAAAACCCAAACTTGCCCATGGCTTATGGTTTTAAGTATAGTCATTTCTGAACCTAAGCCTGGTCAATTACAGATTGGCCCTGTCCTTTCCCCTTCTGCCCAGAGGTGGTCTAAGTTTCTGGGGGAAAAGAGGAGGAAGGGAAACTTCTGGCTCTGAAGGAGGGCTGTCTGGTCCTTAGAGCTGGGCTTACATCCTCCCTAACTTCCCTCGGGGACAGCTGATCCCCTGTAGCTAGTCCTTAGCAATGCCGCCGCAGCACATGGTTTTGGAACCCCAGCAGCATGAGCTCCCAGTGTTGTTTATACTGCATTGTGCTTTTGTTCCAGTGTCCTGGACGTTGCCTGGGTCGCGCTGTGAGGATGCAGCAGCAGCATCATATAATTTGTCAACACCCCAACCGTACTGAGTCCGGCTGTGATGACAGGAGGTACCGGCCCCGCCCTAGGGCAGCACACAACCTCTGCCACCTCAGTAGTGACTATGACTGCCTGAAAGTGGCATCATCTGTCCTCTATACCACCTCTCATAATGGACAGTTCCTACTAAATTATGATTTCTCATGGTGCCATCCTCAATAGTATGTATTATACCAAAATACTCATTAACATGTACTATTTATCATCACAAATTATTTGGATGTTCAACATATAGAGACACCCCAAAGAGAAAAGAAAAAGTAGCATTGAGAATAGACAGGTATTTTTCCCTCTATATACAAAGTTGATGAAGCCTAATAATATTTCATTTAGGCTTACAGATTAAATCTGTAACCTAGTGTTTTCTATGAACTACATTATTCCTTTGTTTAGAAACTGTTTGATTAGGACGTTGGCACAGAATAACGTCCAACGTTATTAGCAGAGAATAAAATTTACTTTAGCAGAGAATAAAATTAACTTTTATCTTAAGGGGCTTACACAAGAAAAAAATGCTTCCCTCTTTTATAAAAGTCTGAGCTGATAGATGATTTAGGGGTAGAAGAACTTTGTTCCCTGAGGTCACTCAGAGGTCACCCAGACCCCTTCCGTCTGGTGACTCCACCACCCCAGAGGAGCGTGCTCCAGCCAGAGAAAGTGAGGAGAAAGCCAAGAGGGCACACTAATGGGGAAATTTGGAGTTCTACCACTCTCTTCTTGTGTAACCTTGGACTACCTAACCTCCTAGTCTGCACAATGGGGTATTATTGTCGGTGTGAAATTATGCTAGGTTTTTTCTTTAATTGAAGTAGAGTTGATTTACAGTGTTGTGTTAATTTCTGCTGTACAGCAAAGTGATTCAGTTATACACATATAGACATTCTTTTTTTTAAATAGTCTTTTCCATTATGGCTTATCATAGAATATTGAATATAGTTCTCTGTGCTATACAGTAGGACCTTACTATCTATCCATTATATATACAAACTTACATCTGCTCACACCAGCCTTCCACTCCATCCCTCCCCCAACCTCCTCCCCTTTGGCAACCACCAGTCTATTCTCATATGTCCGTGATTCTGTTTCTGTTTGAAAGACAGGTTCATTTGTGTCATATTTTATTTTATTTTATTTTATTTTTTGGCGGTACACGGGCCTCTCACTGTTGTGGCCTCTCCCATTGCGGAGCACAGGCTCCGGACACACAGGCTCAGCAGCCATGGCCCACGGGCCCAGCCGCTCTGCGGCGTGTGGGATCTTCCTGGACTGGGGCACGAACCCATGTCCCCTGCATCGGCAGGCGGACTCTCAACCACTGCGCCACCAGGGAAGCCCTGTGTCATATTTTAGATTTCACACATAAGTGATATTGTATGGTATTTGTCTTTCTCTTTCTGACTTACTTCACTTAGTATGATAATCTCTTGTTGCATCCATGTTGCTGCAAATGGCATGATTTCATTCTTTTTATGGCTGTGTAGTATTCCATTGTATATAGATACCACATCTTCTTTATCCATTCATCTGTCAGTGGACACTTAGGTTGTTTCCATGTCTTGGCTATTGGGTGCATGTATCTTTTTGAATTATAGTTTTCTCCGGATATATGCCTGGGAGTAGGATTGCTGGATCACATGGTAATTCTATTTTTAGTTTTCTGAGGAACCTCCGTACTGTCTTCCACAATGGCTGCACCACCTTACATTCCCACGAACAGGGTAAGAGGGTTCCCTTTTCTCTGTACCCTCTCCAGCATTTGTTATTTATAGACGTTTTAATGATGGCCATCCTGACTGGTGTGAGGTGGTACCTCATTATAGTTTTGATTTGCATTTCTCTAATAATTAGCGATATTGAGCATCTTTTCATGTGCCTATTGGCTATCTGTATTTCTTCTTTGGACAAATGTCTGTCTAGGTCTTCTGCCCATTTTTGGATAGGGTTTTCTGTTTTTTTTGTTGTGGTTGAGTTGTGTGAGCTCTTACTTTATCTTGGAAATCAAGCCCTTGTCGGTCGCATCATTTGCAAATATTTTCTCCTAGTCTGTAGGTTATCTTGTTTGGGGGAAGCTTTGATTAATTGGTTTAGTGTGAAGCACTTAAGCAGCCTTGGTCATAGAACATGCTCACTCTGTGGCTCTTCCTTCCTCCTCCATATCCTGAGTCTTGCTGGAGAAAATGAGATGACCTTGACAACTGGCTCTGTTTCTATTTTGAGCCTTCAGTAAGGTTTGGCAATGTAGGGTCAGCTGCATTTCCTATTCCCAAAACAATTCCAGCCAGAACCATTCTCCTCAAATGGAAAATGTCTGGAACAGCTGCCCTTATTCTCAACAGAAAACCCAGTTTCCAATATTGTTCGGAAGACGGAGACCACACACAGATTGATAGGTATCATCCCAGATGTTTTACTTTGCACGCTCAAAGATATATTTATATTACAAACACCTAAGTGGTTTGAGCTTTCTTTATAACATACTGGATATATTTTTCTGAAACTTGTTTTTTCTGCTTATCAATACATTATAGAGCTATTTCCCATCCAAGTACATGAGTCACTTTATTCTTTTGAACTGTTGTACTTAATATTACCTCTCTCCATTGCTAATGGACATTTGATTGTTTCCAATTCTTTTGCTGTTACAAACAAATGCTGCGGTAAACATCCCAGAACATCTTTATGCACAAAGGGTAATATATTCTTATGGGATAAATTTTAGATATGGACTTGAATTGACAGACATGCTCATTTGGACACTACTAAATAACCATCAAAATGTCTACACCAACAGTATATGAGAGTCCCCCTTTTCATCAACTTCATATAGGTTTTTCAGTATTTTAAAAATTTTGCCAATCTGATGGATGAAAAAATATCTTATTGTAATTTGTACTTTTCTGGTTACTTTTTATATGACTTTTGGCTCTTTGTACTTTTTCTCCAACCCATCCACCTTTTTCCATCTTTACCACCATCACCCCTGGCCAAGCCACCCAACTGGTCTCCCTGCATCCATCCATGCTCCTTTCCAACCCAGTCTCCCTACTGCAGCCAGAGTAATCTTTTCCAAAATGCAAATCTGATCATACCACCACCACACCCCGTCTCCCTGCTAGATTAACATCACTTTAGAGGCTTCACTTGCTCTTAGGGAAAAGGTTGACTAAAATCCACAATATGCCCTATAAAATATTGTCAATATTTTGGTCAATAGGTCAAGTCCTACTTCCCTGCACACCCTCATTCGAGACCTCAGTCTGTCTCTTTGTATTCCAGCCACTGTCCTTTCCGTCCCTCGGATACGCCATTAACTTTCCAACCAGAACAAGAAGCAAGAAATAGAATAGAGAGGATAAAAGGCATGGAAGGATCTATCACGAGGATATCTGATTAAGTGGGGTTTTAGAGAAAGAGATATGGAAATGAACTGAAAGGGTAGACATAAAAGAAGTAATAGAAGAAAAATTCCTAGACCTGAAGGGGGAAAAGAGTCAAGTTGCCTTTCATTTTCTCTATTGTTCTGCTTCCTCCAGGGTTGGCTGTTCAGCTTTTAGTACTAGTGTCCTAGTACTGTTCTTTCATGCTGTTAATTTTCCCTAAATATCTGGTGGTTTATGGAAGAAGGACTAGGTTACTTTAGAGAGCTTCTGTGGGTCTCTTTTGCAGTTTTCTGGCCTCATTTTCCCCCACAGACCTCTTCTGCTGACTGGGCGTGCTTCCTGTGAGCTCGCTGAAGGTAGGTGAGGTACTAGATCTCACTTTACAATGCAGTGGGTGGGCGGGAGACCCCCAGTTGCCATAGTACGGCCTCAGTAAATATTAGAGGGTGTGTTACAAGGAGCAACATTGTTAGTGGCCACTGGTAGAGAATCAGTGGTGAGCAGGTCATCTGCTAGCCTCTATTATTGGCCCTGGGAAGGGTTTGGGAGGTGTGGCTTCCACTGAAAAGTTATAAAGGGAGTGAGAATTATCAGGGTAAACTAGCCCACATTATGGCAAGAAGACAACACAGGGATCTGAGGACATGCTGGAGGACCCAGAGAGTTTGTTCCCCAAAGAGGTAATTCCTAACCTCAGCCATGAGTCAGAATTCCCTAGGAAGTTTCTTTAAAAGATTCTTGGGCCTCAACTGGGACTTAATGAATTAGAATCTTGGGGAGGGAGTGGGACCTGGCAATCTGTATCTCTTTTGTTCGTTTGTTTGTCTTTTGTTTTTAATTCTTTCCTAATCTATGTCTTTTTCAAGCTGCCTACATACCTCTGATAGTAAGCCAGACTTGAAATCTACTGCCCTACAGAATCAGTAGTTCCATCTGGCTGATGATGAAACGGGTTATTTGAGGTAGGAGCAGAGCTGGACTGAATAGGAATGAGAAATTAAGGAAGACTAGTAGAAACAGGGTTACTGTTATGATTTCTGCTGCCATTTCTACTTTCATGTTTTGCATAGAAAAACACGAGCTCCAGTTGTGTGCACAGTGTTGGTGCCCAGATTGTGTCCCCCTAGCTCAGGCATCCCCATCCCCAGTCCCATCTCTGCCCGGAAGGAAGTGATGCTCTCTGCTGGACCGATCTTGCATTCTTTTACTGGGTCCTCAATGACCAGCCTCTTGGGTTTCAGCATCTGCCTTGGTCTCTAGCTCCTTGCGCCCCCCTCACCTTTCATATTTAGGAAGCTAAATAGTTTCTTCTGACTTCCCACTGGCCCTGTCTTCTAACAAAGCAGAAAAAGAGGCTGTATTAGTTAAGGTCCTTTGGGCTGGAAACAACAAAAGTCAACTTGGAATGAGTTATACAAAGAGGGTGGGAGAGTTCTTATTAAGATAGGACCACTATTCTCACATAGAACAATTTGATATCTTTTAAAATGTCTTCTTTGAGTTTCCTTGGAATATTTGTTCAACTGTTTTCAGTAGAAAAGCTGATCTCTGCATAGGGGATGGCTGAAGAGTACTCAGTCTCTGCCCTCTTGTCCAAAGCAACTCAACTTTTGGCCCCCTAAGCTTCATACCCACTGGAGAAAACAAAAACCCTGCAGTTAACAGGACACCCTCATCCCTTTTCCTCTTACAAATCTTATAAACAGTTTGATGGGACAGTATTAAGTAAACCCTTTGATAGAGTCTCCCCCTACTGGCTAATCAAAGTATTGCTTCCAACTATGTGTAATAGTCTCTTAGAGAAGTTCAGGTGATCAGAATTTTCTCCACCTTATTACATTTCCGTTGGTGTTTCAACACTCCTTATGGATTATGTGCGCTGATAGGGAGCCTTTTATAGGAACACAAAAATGTCTCAATCCAAAGGGATAATGCTGTGAGACCTCAGGAAGGACTGTAACCAAGAAATGAGGAGTTATTTCTCCTCTCAGCTCTGCAGCTCTGTGTGTTTCTGCTTCATTCTTTGCTCTTTCTGAATGTTATTTTATTCTACTTGTCTGGCCCGTGTGGCAGAGTATGGCCACCACTACTCCAGCCTTCAGGTTTATATGTCTTGTTCCAGCAACTTCCAAGTTCCTGGGAGAAAGACAGTGATTGAACCAGCTCAGGTTAGGGCCCTCTTCCAGTCATCTTCGGGGATGGGGAGACATTCTCGTGTGGTACAAGTACATCAGTTCCAGGAACCCTGCCAGAGGGAACAAGAGCAGATACCCCAAAGTGGGTCCACTAAGGTGGCCCACCCTCCAGGGTAAATATCTGTTCAAAAATCAGAGGGCATTCAACAGGCACATGAAAAGATGCTGAACATCACTAATCATCAGGGAAATGCATATCAAAACCAGAATGAAATATCACGTCACACTTGTCAGAATATATGTTGTCAAAAAGACAACAAATAATAAATGTTGCTGAGGATGGGAAAAGGGAACACTTGTACACTGTTAGTGGGAATGTCAATTAGTGCAGCTGCTATGGAAAACAGTATAGAGATTCCTTAAAAAGTTAAAAAGAGAACTACCAGATGACATAGCAATTCCACTCCTGGGTATAAATCTGAAGAAAATGAAAACAAATTTAAAAAGATTGGGCTTCCCCGGTGGCGCAGTGGTTGAGAGTCCACCTGCCGATGCAGGGGACATGGGTTCATGCCCCGGTCCGGGAAGATCCCACATGCCATGGAGCGGCTGGGCCCGTGAGCCATGGCCGCTGAGCCTGCACATCCAGAGCCTGTGCTCTGCAATGGGAGAGGCCACAAAAGTGAGGCCCGCATACTGCAAAAAAAAAAAAAAAAAAAAGATATATGCATCCCAATTTTCAGAGCACCATTATTTATAATAGATATGGAAAGATATGGAAACAACTTAAGTAGCCATCAACAGATGAATGGATAAAGGAGACATATACAGTGAAATATTACTCAGCCATAAAAAATGAGATTTTGCCATTTGCAACAACATGGATAGACCTGGAGTGTATATATGCTTAGGGAAGAAAGTCAGACAGAGAAAGACAAATATCATATCTGTCACTTACACGTGGAATCTAAAAAATAAAACAAATGACTATAACAGAAACAGACTCATAGATACAGAGACAAACTAGTGATTACCCAGCAGGGGAAAGGCATGGAGGATGGGCAAGACAGGGCTAAGAGACTGAGAGGTGTCAACCAGTTGGTAGAAAATAAATAAGGTACAAGGATGTAATGCACAGCACAGGGAATATAGTCAGTATTTTATAATAACTTTAAATGGAGTATAAAGTATAAAAATATTGAATCACTATGTTGTACACCTGAAGCTAATATAATATTGTAAATCAACGATACTTCAATAAAAAAATTAAGTAGCTACTGCGTAGGGTAGTTGTGAGGATTAAAGGAGTCAATCTATGAAAAGTATTTGGAAAATTCTCTGGCACATGGTTGTCAAATAAATATACACGTACAGTGGACCCCTTTTGACAAAAACAAAACAGAGGGCATTAACTTTCTGTTCTGTTTTAAAGAGTAAGGAGGCTAGAAAGAGATCCCTCTTCCCAAAAGGTCTTTTTTAGCTCTCACTACGAGTTATAGTGTGTCCTAAATGTAAACTAGAGCACTCCTCTTAGCAGAGAAGATTGCTCACAAACAAATTCATACTCATACCAGAATATATTTCAAGTGCTTATATAAATGGAGCTTACAGTTTGTTAACAAATGTGTCATTCTTCTCTTCCTTGCCTAAATCGATCTGCTCCAGCTCATCAGGAGAGTGTGTCTTTTGAGATGCGTGCCTTGATGTGGTGCCGGAGGCTCATGGGAACACGTGGTTTGCTTGCCTCTATTGAGGTTGTGATTCCTCCACCACTTTGCTTAGTCAGCCAGGAACAATGCAGATGAGTTTCCTGTTGAATAAGGTCGTAATTGTCAAGCCTTTGCTATACTGAAAGTACAGTACAGTAAAAGGCTTGATCCCAGCAAGAAGTTACACCCCACTTTCTCCCATTGTCCACCTTTTTGTTTGTTTTTCTCATTTCAGACCCACCTTTTGGAGGAACTGCTCGTTGCGGGCTTGTGACGCATGTTGGCATGCAGGCCCTTGGAGGCCCTGTACGTCAGCCTGTGGTCAGGGCTTCCAGTCTCGGAAGGTGGACTGTGTCCACACAAGGACCTGCAAGACAGTGGCTGAGAGGCGCTGTGAGCCGGG
The DNA here is from genome assembly GCF_000442215.2 of Lipotes vexillifer. NCBI lineage: Eukaryota > Metazoa > Chordata > Mammalia > Artiodactyla > Lipotidae > Lipotes > Lipotes vexillifer. The sequence goes on from NW_006798027.1 coordinate 1,490,173, forward strand.
AAAGAAACCCTCTTCCTGGCGGCACTGCCTGGGGCCTTCCTGTGATAGTACGTACCCCTCTCAGGTATTGCAACCACCCCGAAGCCTTGTGCAAACCGGACCGCATGGAGCCAACCTTGTCAGGGTCTCGTCCGCAGGGCCATTCTGAATGGATGTGGTATCTTGGGACATCAGGAGATTAGCTGCTTTGATGTGGGTGCAACTTGGTATCTTTTAGAGAAGAAAATAGTTGACTGAGTAGGGTGGTCGGTGGCCTTCTAACGAGCACTGCGAGCCTCTCCACAGCCTCTTTCTGCCTTGGAGTTTCAGCCCCTCAGACAAGGCTTCCTTGGATGGGATTGGGCAGGTGTGTAAATGCCCTGAAGTTATGTGGGAAATGTAATCATATATATTTTTCTAGGGAGAGGTCCATTGCTTTGATAAGTTTTCCCTGGGATTCATGACACCCCAGAAGCTAGTGCTGCTGTCAGCACTGGGAGGAGCAGGTGGCCTGAAGGGCTGTGACGTCCCCTGAGGGCATCGAGAAGCCACTTGGCCCAGCTAAGAAGTGAGTCCAGGGCACTTCTGACTCCAGTGCCAAGCAGTGGCCCTAACCCAAGCCTAGCTTCTTCAGCTTCCCCCTGTGATCTCAGTGTCTGCTTTTCATAAAATCATCTACTTCTTTTTAAACTAGGTCTCTAATGAGCTATGTGTTAAATGGATATATATATATATATATATATATATATAAATTTAAGTTATATTAATGTATATGTTCTTATTTAAATTAACATAAAAATAAACATATGTTAATAAGAATCTACTGTGTAGCACAGGGAACAATGTTCAATATCTTGTAATAACCTATACTGGAAAATAATGTTTTATATATATATATATATATATATTTTTTTTTTTTTTTTTTCTGCAGGAGGCTGCACAGACACAACTCACTCCTGTACGTTTGTAAAGCATCTTAATTTGTGTTCGCTAGACCTCTACAAACAAAGGTGCTGTCAGTCGTGTAAAGAAGGATAAAACTTTTAGGGGGTCCTAATGCCACTGGGAAGATGAAACAAAATGTAAAAGCTCTCTTCCCCATGTAGCTGGCACAAAAACATGTATTTCTTTACCAAAAAACCCCTCTAGATTCTACAATCAGACAGAAGTCGATGCAAATCACCACTGTTAAAATTTGGGACTGTCATTTCCCCATGGCCGGTTTTTAATGACAACTCTTTTAAATGATATGTTCCAGGACTAACATAAAATACTGTAGCAGGCACACCATTGCACGCGGGACCTCGTCCTGTCCTTCTAATCAGGAAATCACCAAGATCACCTGTGCATTGTCACGAGCTGCCTCTTCCTGTGATTTATAGACTAGTAGAGAGTACGACATCCTGAAGGCTTGAGAAACATGGCAACTGATGACTTCTCTCAGTTTTAGGGTTGCAACAGGTTTATAAGGCATTTACATTTTAGAAGCTCTGGCCAGTAGTTGTTAAGATGTTGGCTCTAATGGCATTTTTATGGACCCTTACATTTAGTCTGTGAGAAGGAGACAATCACTCTGGACAGGCTTGTGACCCTGACTGATCCAGACATCCTGGGGGAATGGCATCTTGTCCTTGCTCTTAGAGAACTTAGGGAAGAAAACACTGAGTAAACATTGCTGCCGTTTCTGCAACTACGGAAATCGATCTGTGACCAAATGAGGCATCTTGGAAATTAAAGGAGATGGAAAGTTAACCTCTTCTACTGATTTTGAAGTATATTCAAAGCGTTCTTTTAAGAGCTGTGTATGAGATTTTTCTCAGCACTATTCTCTTGTACACAAACAGAAAAACCAAAGCCTTGTTAGACCGAATTTATGCATAAGATAGTATTCCTAAGGATTTTTATTTTGGAAAAATTATGAGAAAGTAATCTAACTATGAAACATGATAGCTGAAAAGAGCTGTTTACAGTAAATAACTGTTTTAATTTGAACTGATTTGTCAGTAAACCCAAAGCGAATTAGCGTTAGGCTGGAAGGTACAGTTAGGATGAGAAGTTAGAGTTAGGATTTGGTGAATAAGTTTAGGGTTCATTTTAGTTTTAGCCTTGGGTTAGGTGAGAGAAATGGAGATTAACTTATTGTTAAGGCTAGAGTTGGCTTTATGGATTAGGGTTAGGTCAGAATTGGTTTGGGTTTGGATCGTGCCAATGCTGGCATTAGTGATGGCGTCAGGGTGGATGTAAAGTTTGGAGAAGATGTTGCTGCGGAAGGAGTTGGGAACTAGTATTTAATTGTACGTTCTAAAGCTGATTTGGTTAGGGGGCTCTTACATACTACCAGTTATGGCTTTGGATGGCACACAACCCCAAATAAGTGGTCATACTTCTTTATCCGGGGTCCCAGCTGCCTGTGCGCATGTTGCCTATAGGCTGTCGGCAGCAAAGTTACCTGAAGCAGGTGTGCTGGCCCTAGTCCCTGGTCACTCATAAGTGAGCAGTGCGTTCTGGCTTTGGATTTGTCTGTGGACAAGCTTGCTGAGTCTCTCTGCCATATCCTGAGCACCAGGTCTCTTGTTCTAACTGCAGCCTCTCTGACACTGGGATGAGCACTACTGTACGTGGAGGGTTTGGTGGTTGGGAATGGGTGCGGGAACGTGACGAGGACACACCAGCCTGTGAGTTGTTCATCAGCAATCACACTTGATTGTTGAAGGCTTTTTAAATTAAAAGAGAGATCATTTGTACAATACTCTTTGTATATATTTATTATATGACTTAAAGGTGCAATATTTTACTTTGTACAGTATGTAATAAAGACAGGGGACATGTATTTTTCTTATTAACAAAATTTCTTATTAAACTGCTTCACTTTGTATTTAAAGTTGCTATTTTTCATTTGCTGTTGTACCTTTTGTTTTGTTATCATTCAAATGACCTTCCTGTGTACTGTATTTTACTACTGTTTCTATCACCTAAGAGTTACTATTTCTCTTTCACGATCCTGACTAGGAATTCAGAAATAAATGTACTTTGATTATTCAGTGGCATCCTTACAAAGGCAGGTGACTTATTTGCATTCGGGTTTTGGTGGCCTTGGGTATGGTCACCTTGGCTGCCTCTCTGAGTCCAGGAGCAGCCCTGCTGGGCTCAGTGCCCTGGGCTGTCTTTGGGGTGTGGGTTACAGGATTCAGAGCGGATCACACAGAGATTCACTCTCACTGCCTCATCCCAGTCATTTCCTTCCTGTGAATCACACCTAAAAGAATGTCAGGGGCAGGAAACAGTGGCAAGAAGTTCCAAACGGACAGCCTGAAGCAGGTGTGGAAGTGGGTGGTAGTTGGGAGAGCAGGAGCAGGAGGCACTAGCACACTTTTATTTCTGGCTATTGTGAGGAGGTTAGCGATGGATTTGAGATGTCTGCACAGAGAGACTTTTTAGCAGCAGTTGGTGAGTAACCGCTTTTAATAGCTTCCTTCTCTTATACAGTTGATGGGTTTGAACTGCTTGCGTCCACTTATACACAGATTTCTATGACTAGTAAATACTGCACTATCCAAGGTTGGTTGAATATGTGGATGTGGAACCTTGGACACGGGAGGCCAACTACACGTTATACGTGGATTTTCCATGGCGGGGAAGGGTGGCGCCCCGACTCCCACACTGTGCGAGGGTCAAGTGTATAGTGCTTCAAGATTAGCAGTGAGTCTTTCTAGAAAACATTCGTGGTGCTGGAATTGAAATTCCCCTTCATTTGCTACAGGCCTTGGAGTTTCCAAGGTCACTTGATGAAGACAAAAATCAACCATTTTACAGTAACTTGTAAGACTGTGTTAACCTAATGAGGCTGAGCCACACAGAAGATAAGCAATGGGACACCTCAGATATCTCAACAGTGTACTTCCTTCTTTCCTTTTCTTTGTTTCATTCCTTCTGTCCTTTCCTCCTTCTCTCCTTGACTCGTTCCCTCTTTCCCCTTCCTTCCCTCCCTCCCTCCCTTCCTTCCTTCTCTAAGGCCTGCGTAGGTTACAAGGAGTGGACAGCATTATCGGGACAGTGGAAAAGTTACAACTTTATTTCCAACTCAGATAAATTTTTCTAGGAAATCCCCTCTATTTTCTTGGCAGTTTGAAATATTTTGTAATCTTTAGTAACTATGCAAGGACACCGAAAAACTCCAGATTTTACGATCTAAACACTAATGTAAGGCTTGGGTCCATTCTCATGTACAGTGTGATGAAATCCCAAATATTCTGTCTTTTACATATCAACATTTTGGGATTTTACCATTTTTCCACTATTGTCCTTTATTCTGCCCGAGTTCTAATCCAGGATCCCACATTGTGTTTTGTTGCCTTGCCTCTCTAGCCTCCTCCAATGTGTGATGCTTCCTCAAATTTCTTCTTGTCTTTCATGACCCTGACACTTTTGACCATGACACTGGCTAGAGGTTTTATAATGTCCCTCGAGCTGGGGTTATCTAGTGTTTTCTCAAGATGAGAGTGAGGTTATACATTATTGCCCTTCTTAATGCATACTATCAGGGGGAACAATATGTCAATAAGTCCTATTACAAGTGACTTGATCCTTGGTTCAGGTAATTTCTGCCAAGTTTCTTGTCTATTAAGTTAATATTTTTCTCTTTGTAATTAATAAATACTTATTTTAGAGACAATACTTTGACATTGTGCAAATATTCTGCTGCTGCTTAAAGTATTGCCCCTTAATTTTAGCATCCACTGTGGATTGTGCCTACAACAATTATTACGAAGATGTTGTAATTGTAACCTTCTATTTTCTTCACTCCATCTACTTTTACTAATTGGAATCCTTTAGAAGGGAAGAGTTGTCCCTTCTTCCCCATTTATTCACTTTATGTATATGCACATGGACTCGAGGGGATGCATATATATCTAGATATCTAGATATAGATATAGATATCTATATCTATATATAGATGTATATTTAGGGGTTGAAATCCAACACTATCATTATTTTGTTGTTCAAAGCATTCTAGCTTTGGCCATTGGGAGGGTTAAAAGGTTGATTGCATATACACTAATCCTTGAATGTGTGCACACGTGCATGCACGTGCACGCACGCACACACACACACACACACACACACACTTTTTTTCCTGTATCTATGCATTCATACTGAAACCTTTAATGCCAGTCCAGCACATAGGGTCATTATTATAGTCTATACCTTTTTCTTGTTTGTAAACTTCTTTCTCTGACAGGGAGAAGCCTGGCTTTCATTATCTGTGATATATTTTCTTGGTTTGGCCTTATTATACACGTAGTTTCAGAGCTGCTAACGCATACCCCTGTGAGAGGAAAAAAAGGAATTACCAAGTAGAGTACAGTATTTGTATAGTATTCTTTTTGTCTACTGCCTTATGGTATCCAGTGAGAACCCTCTTCCAGAGTGACTTAGGTCATCCCCTTCCTTCCCACCCCCTGCAGTGTGGTTATGTGATTCATTTGTAGTCAGTCGTCATCATTTGTCACAGTCTGCATTCCTCCTTGCTTTCTCCCCACCTCCTGGGTGACTGTTTTTATAATTTTACATGCAGTCAAATTGCCTCTGTGCTTTACAGTTCCAAGAGTTTTGACAAATTCAGAGAGTTTGTTGACCAGCACAGTTTCTTACATAGCGGTTCCATCACCTCCCAAATTCCCTTATCTTGATTCTTGGTAGTCAATAATTTCTCCACCCCCCCCCCCACCCCCTGGCAATTATTTATTTTCTGTCCGTATAATTTTACCTTTTCCAGAGTTTCATGCAAGTGGGATCATACATTATGTGGCCTTTGAGGCTTCTTTCACTGACCAAAAGACATTTAAGATTCATGCGTGTTATTGCATGAATCAAGTTTGTTCCTTGAATTGGCTTCGTATGGGTATACTACAGATGTGTATCATTTTTCCAGTTAAAAGACCTCGGGGTTGTTTCCAGCGTGGGGTGATTATGAATACAATTCTATAAACATTCACGTACAGGCTTTTGTGTAAAACTAAGTTTTCATTCTTCTTTGATAAATACCGAGGAGTGGATTTGCTGGCTCATATGGTATGTGCATGTTTATAAGAAACTAGCAAACTGTTTTCCAAAGTGGCTGTTCCCACTAACGACATACGAGTGTTCCAGTTGCTCCAAATCTGTGTTGTCATTATAGTTCCATAATGGCTACAAATAAAGTAGGGTAGTCAATAATTTCTCCCCCCCCCCCCCCACCCCCTGGCAATTATTTATTTTCTGTCCGTATAATTTTACCTTTTCCAGAGTTTCATGCAAGTGGGATCATACATTATGTGGCCTTTGAGGCTTCTTTCACTGACCAAAAGACATTTAAGATTCATGCGTGTTATTGCATGAATCAAGTTTGTTCCTTGAATTGGCTTCGTATGGGTATACTACAGATGTGTATCATTTTTCCAGTTAAAAGACCTCGGGGTTGTTTCCAGCGTGGGGTGATTATGAATACAATTCTATAAACATTCACGTACAGGCTTTTGTGTAAAACTAAGTTTTCATTCTTCTTTGATAAATACCGAGGAGTGGATTTGCTGGCTCATATGGTATGTGCATGTTTATAAGAAACTAGCAAACTGTTTTCCAAAGTGGCTGTTCCCACTAACGACATACGAGTGTTCCAGTTGCTCCAAATCTGTGTTGTCATTATAGTTCCATAATGGCTACAAATAAAGTAGTATTGATGGGGACATTGGAGGTGATGGAGAGATAGCCCTGGCAGCTATCAAACTGTGTGCCCCGTTGAAGGGGAGGATGGGGAGGGGCGACATTGGTGGAAGTCCTAGGTCTGTGACATAGGGTGAAAATCTGCCCATCCATGTAAACCACCACCGAGTGGAGAGAGAAGAAAAGCTAAAGCCTTAACAAAATGGACGTTTCTTCATGTTTTATTCGACACTGTGACCCTTTGAGAGGTACATTATCAGCACTCTTTTTAAACAGCCTTTTTGAAGTTTGCTAACTTATGATGACAAGGTTCACCTTCCCCTTCTCTGATGAATGTTCAGAGGTCTCCTCCTCACTTCATATTACCAGACTCCTCTCACACAGCGATTCTCAGAGAGGGCCTTAGATAGTTTTGTATGAAAGGAAGTCTGTAAATCTGATATATTCAGGGGCTGGGGTACGGGCTTCCCAACCTCTGACTGCTGAACACTCCCCTCCTTTCTTCCTGCCATGCAGTCTTTGTTTTTAATATTCTTTGACTTTTAGAGCAGTTTTAGGTTCAGAACAAAATTGAGTGGAGAGTACAGAGAGTAACCCTGTACCTCCTGCCCCCATAGATGCACAACCAGCCACTATTAATTGTCTGCACCAGAGGGTACCTGTGTCACAATGGGCGACTTGACATTGACACAGCATAATCACCCAAAGTCCATGGTTTACATTAGGGTGCACTCTTAGCGTTGTTGTCCCTGCAGGGTTTATAAACTACAAAGCCTTTCTGTCTCATTCTGTGGTCTCATTCTCCACAACAAGGACATGCAGAGACAGGACGGAGATGGGATGGGGCGGGGGTGGAAATTTTGTCTCCAAATACCCTGCTTCCTTCATCCGATTTATCCAAGTTTGGCTTAGTGGAAATTCATTCTAAATCTGGCAGATAGTTAAATAATAATATTACTAGTTTCCAGTGCTGTTAAAATGTTGTGTGACTCTGTGTGTGTTTGTGTGTGTGTGTGTGAGAATTATGTAGAGCTTATCCTGGAAAATACTTTATTAACAAGATCTCTTTTCCAGAGAAGATTTGTTGCAGAAATGATTTCATGAAAATTCATTTAATGATGCTCTATTACTATGACTAATATATCAATTCAACATAATTTTCTCTAATTAATATGAAAGTAAATAAAAACAAACTACTTCCACATAATGAAAAGTATTTTAACCAAATGTTGACGGACTTGTTCTCAGTTAAGTATATATTTTGAAACAGTTCTAAAGCTACTAAAGACTGAAAAGATAAAATAAATCATATTATCCCATAACGCATCATTGATCAAAGAAAAAACACCCACTAAGATTTTAATTCATTAGGAAAGTCTCAGCATTTATAATTGCAGTCTGTTCTTTCTACTTCACTTAATGGCACCATTCCTTCCCTCCTTCCCTTCTTGGCATTTGTCTTCACACTGGAGGAGGAGGAGGACATAATTGTGCCCATACCAAGCCTGATTCTTCTTCTGCACTGTGATTCTGGGAGCAGCAATTAGGTGCATAATTACCTGAGGTTACCGTGAAAATTTTCTTCATAGCTGTCAGTCATTCCTTAAACTACTCTCGCAAATGCTTTTTCCTTTTTGGAAGTATTGTCATTCGAACCACATTATTCACCCCATCCAAGCTCTCCATTCTCTGTAAGAACTTCTAGGGTGCTTGTGAAGCTTTAGAGGGCAAGTTTCGTCTCAGAAATCATACTACTTGTAAGCTCGAAGCAATTATGTTATTTTACAATCCTTGCTACAGGACAGAAAGTGAATGTTGAGTAGGTAATTCTCCTAATTTGAAAACAGAGAAACAGGTACAGAAAGAGATTGAGCAACTTAGTAACAATCCCTGACCTTTGGTTAGCACTTTTACTTTATGCATTATGTTGTATCACATGACCTGATGCTCAGAGCAAAACTTTTGAGAGGTAGGAAGAGCAGATAGTCTTTGACAAATGAAGACACTGAGCCTCAAAGACAAGAGTCACTTGCCTAGGATGGCACAAGTAGAAACTGCTTTCATTGGAACTTGAACTCAGGTGCTTTGATTCCCAACCCACAGAGCCTTTACTTGTCACACCACAATGCCTCTTTCTAACTTGAACACAGAGAGAAGCAGTGCAGCCATCTTGACGCTGCCAACCAAAACTTGACTCAGGGTTCACTATGCAGATGCCTTGAAATCTAAGGAAAAAAATACTGTTGTCTTGAAAAAAGAATCCATGCATCATTTTCAATGAAAAGAATCCATGTATCATTTTCAATGGTGTTCTATTAGTCCTAAGGCACTTATAAATAACTCATATATGAATAACCCTATAATTTCCATAATTATAAACACATGTACAAATGATAGTAGATTGAGGCAAGCTACCAGAAAGTATGCTTGGATTAAAATAGTTCGGATGGGAATGTACATTATGCAACTCTCAGAACGCATATTAAAGAACAAACTTGGTTAAAGTATTAATACAAAATGGGCTTTAAAATCCTGATTTCCTGGGGCTTCCCTGGGGGCGCAGAGTCTGCCTGCCAATGCAGGGTACAAGGGTTCAAGCCCTGGTCTGGGAAGATCCCACATGCCACGGAGCAACTGGGCCCGTGAGCCACAACTACTGAGCCTGTGCGTCTGGAGCCGGTGTTTCTCAACAAGAGAGGCCGCGACAGTGAGAGGCCCATGTACCGCGATGAAGAATGGCCTCCTCTTGCCGCAACTAGAGGAAGCCCGTGCACAGAAACGAAGACCCAATGCGGCCAAAAATAAATAAATAAATAAAATTAAAAAAAAAAAAATCCTGATTTCCTGTAACAAATTTTCTAAATCTCGTTTAAAAATTTAAAACATGATTTTTTTCAGCTCTCATAAACTTTTTCTTCTACCATAGAAAATTGGTTTTGCCCTTGGGAAACCAACGTTCTGTTAGCTTCCTTTTAAACATGATTTGATGATTAGAAGGCCTTCACTGTGGGAGCGATCGTGTGGAAGAGTTTATGACCTCGGGAATTTGTATGTTCAAAGATATAACCTGGAGGAGAAGGATAACTAGGCAGGGCAGATTTCCTGTTTCTTTGGTGCACACTCGGGAGAGTACACGGTTACGTCATCAAATGGAATAGAACTCTTAAAGGGAACATTTACAGGTTTGCAACTCTCTGCTGGAATCAATTCACGTGGCACGTAGTGAGATCTGAAAGTGCTCAAACCGTCAAATTTTCCAGATGGGTTGGGGATCTGCTGCTCCTGCTTAATAAGTCTTTAACAACAACTTTCCCGTGCTGGAAAATCTTCCTTCGTGGTGCTTTTTCCTTGGGAAGGAAAACTGTTATTTTTTCTACGAGAAACTGGCCTGATGGGAAGGAACAACACGTCTGGCCTCATATGGAACATAATCGATGTGGCTTGTGTTGTGTAATTGCACGATACCAGCGGGAGGGCATACTCTTGTACTTTCTTGACTTCGGGTGGTGGGATTTCCCATGGTTGAAAACTGTCACAGAATTCAGTGCTTCTTTCAAATTGAGCATTTTGGGACACTCTGGTGTATGGAGGTCTGCAGATGTTTGCATTTTCACCAACAAGCCCCTGGAAGTCATATCGGTGAGCTGTGAGATCCTCAAAAGGTTGCTTGGTTGGTTGGCTTGTAAACTTCTTTTGGCCTCGCAAACTTGAATTCTAGCTGATGAGGTACGTAATCAAGGCGATGACTTGTATCACCATTAAAGGGGACTGTAGAACGTTTGACTGCAGGGCTGGGTTTAAAGCTTTGCCTAGGCTTTATCTCACAAGGAACACAGTCATCCTGAAATGTAGTTGTTTCCAAATTTCACAGTAGGGAGATAGTAAGTTTGTTCTTGTTTATAAAGTTCACTTTTCTGAATGTCCCAAGCTCTATAATCATCTTGAAAATTAAAAAACAAAAAAAAAAGAGCATGTATAAATACTGAAGAAAACCACCACCTTCTAAAAATCATGACTGACTTTTCTCATTGCCATCCTTTCATTTCTTTTAGAAATCTGAACACCAATCAAGTATGAAGTTTCACTGATTCCCCTCAGATTTACTTTTTTCTTCACTTCCACCTTCCTTTCCCTATACTCCAATTTAATACATGTAACTTTCCACTTTAAGATTCTTGTGATTACATCAGGGAATGGAACATCTGAGCCTGGTTGTTGATAGTTTTTGAAAGCCAAGAAGGTTGTGTTTTGGGTGAAGACAGAGTTTAGGAGATTATGGTTGTGCTCCCAGGAACTGGTTGGGATTTTTGCTCTAACTTACAAAATGCTAAAGTAAAACATGAAATCTAGGGATTACCATAAAATCAAGGGCCCTGATGTGTGGGCAAAAATGATGTAGGTATTACTCCTTGCTTTGGAGGGACTCCTCAAAGAAGAGAAAATTTCAACTCCATTGTACCCTAGGAAGACTACTGGACTCCCTGAGCAAAGACACAGGCTACAGGGTAACTGGTACTGTCCCAGAAAGATCACTGGCTTTAACTTTTCCTCTGGAGAAAACAGGCTTCAAGGCA